>NC_052614.1:42379139-42679139 GCF_016545825.1 Eucalyptus grandis
TAGTCGACCAGTGAATACAAAAACTACAATGTGATTCTCCAAAATCGATCTTCCTCTTTCCTTCAAACTCTCAATTTCAGTTCAGCTTGCTTTTCTAGAAATGTCCCATTAGATCGAATCAACTCATGACCATTGGCAACATCCTAAGATAACAAACACTAAATAGAAACCTTGAGAATAAGTAAAAGTCATGAGGGCACTAAAATTGAGGAACTCTTTTCCTCAAGAGTCTCACACGTCATAAAAGTTGAGATCAAACTTTTTTGCCACTCTTATTGGTCGTCTCTTGCATACGTAGTATGAAATACGTATTACGGTATTAACTCCTTTCCCATGGAGCGTATGTCTACACCTTTTAATACCGTACAGATGATAGTTCAGACATACCTAATGTCTAACTTGAGTTCACGTATCTCCTCAATCACAAAATTCATCAGAACTCATATCTGGCATCATAGACAGATATAGTAAAATATGTGAGTTATTTTACTTTCGGACATCTTTAGTATTATGTCCTCATCTTAACACTCAGTTAAGGCGACATACGTATTTTAAGCTTGAGCTCTCGATTATCACCTAGATAATAAGCTTAAAAACAGTCTCATCTCTATGTATCACACAAGAAACGAGGCGATTACCCATGTGAGTGGGCTAATCTTATATCTGTCCGACATACTTCTCAACTTAAAATAATGCACTAAGCATTAAGATGCATAAAGATCATACAAAGATTCATAGGCATTAATCAATGAAAAACAAAATTTCATAAATGTGAACAACTCGAAATTACAATTTAGTACATCGACTCTATGCAATCCTAGAGATTTTACATGACCACAAAACACATCTCTAGGTATTGGCTTTGTCATAGGATCTGCTACCATTCTATGCATAGATATGTACTGTAAGTTCACATCCTTTCGTGCAACCATATCTTTCACAAAATTATACTTGGTATCTATATGTTTGGTCTTGCCATGATACTTTGGATCTTTGGTGTACGCTATAGCTGCTTGGCTATCACAGTTAACCAACAATGGATTTGCAGCTTTCTCATCAATACCTAAATGATCCAAAAATCTCTTAAGCCAAACTCCTTCTTGTACCGCTGCTGATAATGCCACGAACTCAGCTTCCATCGTGGACAAGGCTATACACGTTTGCTTCTTACTGCTCCATGATATGGCACCATTGTTCAGTAAGAAAGCAAATCTAGAGGTAGATTTTCTTTCATCTAAATCTCCTCCCCAATCAGCATCTGAATAGCCTTCAAGTCGCAGATCCTTTC
The DNA here is from genome assembly GCF_016545825.1 of Eucalyptus grandis. Taxonomy (NCBI): domain Eukaryota; kingdom Viridiplantae; phylum Streptophyta; class Magnoliopsida; order Myrtales; family Myrtaceae; genus Eucalyptus; species Eucalyptus grandis. The sequence goes on from NC_052614.1 coordinate 42,380,428, forward strand.
CTTGGTAATTCAACTTGTAATCAGCAGTTCCCTTCAGATACCTCAGTATTCTCTTAACGGCCTTCCAATGTGCTGGACTTGGATTGGATTGATATCTACTCACCATTCCAACTGCAAAACATATGTCGGGTCTTGTACACATCATAGCGTACATCAAGCTCCCAACAGCACTTGCATAAGGAACATGTTTCATTTGTTCCTTCTCTTGTGGAGTCCTTGGACACAGTCTATGGCTCAATCCTTCACCTTTTGCAATAGGAGTGTCTATAGGTTTACAATCTTGCATACGAAATCGTTCAAGAACCTTATTTATATAGGTTTCTTACGAAAGAGACAATGATCTCTTCGAACGATCTCTTGAAATCTTAACTCCAAGAATGTATGCAGCCTCACCCATGTCCTTCATCTCAAAGTTGGAAGACAACCAACTCTTGACAGTCTTAACAAACTCCATATTGCTTCCGGCAATTAGTATATCATCAACATATAATGATATGATCGCAAATTGATCCTTGGATCTTTTGATATATACACAATGATCCTCATCAATCATTGTAAAATCATATGCCATTATGGCATTATGAAAACGTATATACCATTGTCTTGATGATCGCTTAAGACCATATATCGACCTCAAAAATCGACATACTTTTTCTTCTTGGCCTTTCACTATGAAACCAGCAGGTTGTTCCATATATATTTCTTCCTCTAATTCTCCATTGAGGAAAGCGTCTTTACATCCATTTGATGTAACTCAAGATCCTACTAGCCACTATTGCCAGAATAATGCGAATCGAGGTAAATCTCACTACAGGAGAAAACGTATCTTCATAATCAATTCCTTCCTGTTGATTATACCCCTTCGCCACAAGGCGAGCCTTATGCCTTTCTATCGAGCCATCAGCCTTTCGCTTTATTTTGAGAACCCATTTGTTCCTAATAGCTCTACGTCCTTTTGGCAGATCAACCAGTTCCCAGACTTGGTTTGATTTCATCGACTCAATTTCCTCTTCCATTGCATTAATCCATTTTTCCTTACTCGGGCAATTCAGAGCCTCATTTATATTTCTTGGCTCATCCTCATCTTGTGGAGCAACCATAAAAGTTTCCCCTTCAATGTCAAAACGTCGACGGGGAATACTTTGGCGACTTGTTCGCTGTATGGGAGATTGTACACTTTGCACATCATCCCCCATCATGCTCCCACTTGGATTAGGTAATGATGATGTCGTCTCATCATGTGGTTGCAATTGAAAATTAGTTGAATTCAATTCATCACTTCTCATATTACTCCCACTTGGATGAACTCCACTAACATCATTATCCTGATCCAAGGTCTCAAATAGGGAACAATCTTCCCCTATTTCTCCTTTCTTAGGAAATTCATCATCTAAGAATGTGACATCTCGTGATTCAAACTCAGTTATACTCCCACTTTCCTGCTCACCTATGAACACATATCATTTCGAGTGTTCTGAGTACCTTATGAAAATACTCTTCTTTCCTCTGGGACCTAATTTCCCAAATTTGTGAGAGGACTCATGTGTATAGGCAGCACAACCCCATGGCTTAAGAAAACTCAAGTCCGGTTTTCTACTTGTCCATAACTCATATGGAGTGGAAGTAACTGATTTAGAAGGCACGCGGTTAAGTATATAGGCAGCAGTTAACAACGTATCACTCCAAAAGGTAATAGGTAAGTTAGCATGCGCCATCATGGACCTAACCATATCCAGTAGGGTTCTATTTCTTCTCTCCGCAACACCATTTTGTTGAGGAGTATATGGAATAGACAACTGTCTTTCTATTCCTTTTTCATCACATAATTTTCTGAACTCATCAGATAAATATTCTCGACATCGATCGAATCTCAATGCTTTTATTTTCTTGTCTAATTGATTTTCCACCAGGTTCAAAAACCTTTTGAAACAACTTATTGCTTCAGATTTATGAGAAATCAAATAGACATATCCAAATCGAGTGTAATCATCTATAAAAGTGATGAAATAAACAGCCCCATGCCTTCCTTTCACATTCATTGGACCACAGATATCAGTATGGATTAAATGCAGAGGAAATTCAGCTCTTTTACCTTTTCCAAATGGTTTCCGTGTCGTTTTCCCTTCTAGGCAATGCTTACATATGGGCAAATCAATTTTTTCAATGTTGCCCAACAAGCCCTCTTTGGCTAGTCTATTCATACGTTGTTGGCCAATGTGACCAAGTCTAGCATGCCACACATTCACATCATTATCATATGAATTAGAGACGTGATAAGGGAATAACAAACATTTGCATTAACATACTCAATATCTAATACAATGAAACCATCCAGAAAATAACCACAACCATAGTAGTTTGTATCCAAAAACAAATTCACACCTCTATTACAGAAGTTCATATTAAAACCTAGTCTAACCAACACTAAAACAGACACTAAATTCCGACGAATCTCCGGAGCATACAGCACATCATGAAGGAACAAAGTGCGTCCACCACGCATATTTAGTTGGCATGTGCCAATTCCTTTCACTTCAGCTCTGGAGTTGTTTCCCACATAGATCCACTTAGTTCCAGTTGGTACTCGTCGGAATTCCACGAAGGATCCTCTATCCTTCGCTACATGGTCCGTTGCTCCTGAATCCACAGTCCACAAAGGATTAGACTCAGTTAAGAACATAGAACTCGACACATAAGTAAAGTTCTAAAAAGTACAAGGGGTGCATACCTTCTTTGGCTCACGACAGTCGCGAGCATAGTGACCCTTCTTGTCACAGTTGTAGCATTTCACCATTGCAAGCTTTTTCATGCGAGGACGCTTTCCTCTTTCATGTTGGTTAAACTTGGGTTTCTTTCCTGAAGGACCTTCTTCCTTGCCTTTCCCTTTATCAAACCAGTTAGGGTGCTTGCGCTTGGAGCTCGAAGCTCCATTTGAGCTAGAACTAGCATAATAGAGTTTAGCATCCGGCTTAGCCGCCAACAGGCGGTCCTCTTCCAGCTCAAGATGACGCATTGCATCCTCAAAGGTTTTGATATTTTCATTGTGAGTCAGATGCACCTTCATGTGCTCCCAACTCTGAGGCAAGGAACGAATCACTGCTTGCACTTGCTGCTCATCTGTGAGGACATGGCCAGCATCTTTCAGCTCAGTTATCATGTTTGACATCTTTCTAAGATGTTGCTTCATGGTCTGACCATGAGGCTTCTTATAAGAGTCAAACTTGATAGTGAGCTGCCTCAGTCTAGTCACCGAAGTATGACCAAATCTAGCTGCCAATTCCTCCCACATTTCCTTGGCATTGTCAAAACGTCGAAACTCTCGCATGACGTCATTCTCCATGCTGCTCAGCAACGTGATGCGAGCTAGAGAGTTCTTTCTTTTCCACGCAGAAAAAGCTTCTTTGTCTCTTTTGTGCTGTGTAGTGGTTCCCTCTTCAGGTTCTACCATGGTTAGGTTAAGAGCCTCAAGTGCTTCTTGCTCTTCCAGCACATACTGGATTTTCATTTGCCAAATTTCATAGTTGTCACCATTGAGCTTTTCACCTTTGTTTAGCTCGGCAACTATGCTCTTTGTGGCTGAAGCCATTGATCTGAACAAATCAGACAAATATGCACGAATTATTAATGCCTATCATTTATGCATCCCTATTTACATAGACCCATCATATTAATGAATAATTTCAAGTAAGGTTTCAGAATCAAAATGTCACTATGTTTCCAATCATCCTCCAAAATCCTAACTTAAAACTATCATCAATACAATTGTCTTATGCAAAATCAATTCTATGAAGCTACAAAAACTTCTAAAACTACCCACAGCTAATTACCCACAGCAACCAGCAATAACAGAAAGCAACATATAATAGATATCTAATAAAACAATAATGCTTTCAATTAACACAATTAGGTAGTAATCATTACATAATATGTCCACAAATCACACTTAACATATATCACCAATACAACTAACACCAAGTCAGCACACGAACTGGAAAGATCCTCTTTTGTTCAATTTCTTGATCTTTTCCCTTGAAACAATAATAATATTCATTTATAAAATCTATTACAATTTTCTTATATGAAGCAGCTCCGTTGACATCCCATATGCGATTCAACACATCTTGCCATTCGGGTGGAAGAGTGTTTATGAAAAATCGCACCATCTCGATCGTGACATAGGACGACCATTCCATATGACCTTTTGTATCTTCCCGTTGACTTCAAGGACGTGATCAATTAAGTCACATCTCTCCCATCGATGATCAGTCAGCTCAGCTATCAACTTAGACAGCCTTTCCTTCTGTTCATCGGTAATTGCGCGAATAGGTGTGCGCAACCTGAGGGGAGGCATTTTTTCCTGCAACAAATGCAGAAATGTTCCTGCAACAAATGCAAAATAAATAAGGGATCACAAATAATCCACATAGACTTAATTGAAAAAGAAACACATTCTTTTCCCTTTTTTTTGTTTTGTTTTTTTTTTTTTTCGGGTCAACGGTCAACGGTCGTCGGTCAACAGTCAACGGTGCTCAACGGTCGTCGGACCGGTCGGACCGAACAGACCGGTCGGACCGGTCGGGCCAGTCGGACCGGAGGGGGCCGGCTCAGGCGAACAGACGGCATGTGCCGTGCGCGTGCGGGGGCTGACGTCACGCAGATGTCAGCCGGCACGCGCCGCACGTCTTGGGTTTCCGTGGTCGGGTCGGGTCGGTTCTCCGGTCGGGTCGTCGGCCGGTGGCCGCCCCGGCGAAACGTTGTCGTGCTGACGTCATCAATGATATCACCCTAGCGGTTACTGACCATTGGGTGACGTAATGCTGACGTCCGCACGCGTCGGTCCGCGGACCGGCGCGTGCCGGTTCGCCGGCCGGCGGCGAGCACGCGTCGGTTCGCCGACCGGCGCGTGTTTCGCACGCGCTAGCGAGCCAGCGCTGCCGGGCGCGTCGCGCCCACGCGCGCGTGGCTTCGGCCGCGCGTGTGGGCGCGTGCGGCGTCTCCTGGCGGCGCACGACGTACCTCCAGACTCGTCTTGATGTCGCCTTTCTCCCCATGTATTCAGAAAATAATTTCGACTTACGAAAACTCAGAAAAATGGCCGAAGAACGCTCGGGTGTCGGGATTTCTCGCCCGATCAGTACGACCGAATTGCTTTTGCGAAAAATCAATCAAAAATCGTCAAACAAGTCGGGAAAACGTGAACTAAGACTCGATACCATTGTTGGGAATTACCGATCCCCGAAAACCAGATTCGACACTAAATCGAACCCCTAAATCAATGCGGAAGACGAAGCCCAGGAAAAACACGCATCACCGATCGTAAAGCACACCACGGATCCGAGCGTACCTTGTTAGCCACAGATTAAGCACCGACGCCGATACGAGGAAGAGAAACTGGCCCTGTTCGATCCGATGAAGCCTTGAAGGAAGAAAAATGTCACTTTGCCTTACTGTTTTTCTATTTGGGAGAGAGAGAGCGTAAGAAGAAAAGACGTACGTTGAATTGCAAAACGTTGTCTTCTCTCTCTCTCTCTCCTCCCTTTTATACCTTCCGCCTCCACGGGCCCTATTCCCGTGGGCCGGGCCTTTTGGGCCCAATTAAAACCATCAGATCCCTTCCTTTGAATCGGATTTCCCCAAATGGTATCTTCAACTAAGGGGTGATGACCCAACCCGACTGGCTTGGATGAATGCTGGGATTGAGAAGACACTCGCGATCAGCATATCTTCATATGACATAAACAGTGGACTAGTGGGGTCGGCAATAAGCTTCTAGTCCCCCTCACTTAACTGTTTCATTTTCCCTTGGGAACCCATGACCATTACTTTGCTAGACATGTATGACATAGCTTATTTGCAATAAATTGGTCATTCTGCTGAGCAATTACCCTCGATAGAAATTGATTTTCTCATCTCGAATGGAGTCCTTGCACATAGCAAATTCCTTGAATGATTTCGTGAAGACATTGGCCCTGTTGATGAGAAAGAGCGTATCACTTTCTTGTTGTACCGGTTATCAAGATACATTTTCTGTTGTGCCACAATTAAGGTGAACAAGATTGTCTTCAAATTGCTAAAAATCTTGCATGTGGTAGGTGTGTTGCTCTGGCTCCGGTAATCCTTACTTCCCTATACCATGGGCTAGCACATGCCTCATCAGTTATGAAGGCTGAGAAGAGTGGTGCTATTTCTTGCCCTTTCTAGATTTTACAAACCTAGATGTCATTATACCTTGGAATCCTTTTTGATCTAGATTCTCATAATCTACCTTGCTATACTTTGCCAAGCACAACATCTATAGGGCCTATTTTAGGCTATCGACTTTTGAACTGCTTGCTCAAGAAAACTTCTTCGGATGTTCCTCCCTTTCTCTACTACTTTCAAAACATCTTGGAAGTTAACCATAGAGATATTGAGTTTTTCCCCAATGAGAATGAAGAACATTATTACATTTTTTATTCTGACTCCATAACCTCTTTCCAGGATTTCTAGGTTCGTATCTTGTCTCCAGTAGACCTTCCACTATGGCTGTCCACAAAGGGTCGATTCTACCCCCGTTTTGAGGTATATTCTCCTCATTACTGTGCAAGACAATTCAGCTTTGTTCAAGCCATTCCTATGCCCATTCCTTATTCTATGAATTTCTCACTACTAAAGAAGAAGGAATATAACCTGGAAAATCATAGGCCTTTAATTTGTTGTATTGAGATAACCAAGACCATGTATAACAGGTATTCTTAGATTCTTCAAAGAGACTTCCAACCTTGTCCTGGTGAACTTCCTAAATGGGTGATATCGGGGTCAATTTTACCCACAGGGGTCCTTACAAAGAGGGTATTGTAATAGCAATCGATCGAATTCAGCACAGGATAAAATTGAAGTAGGCCCACTAGGCTGTTGAACCTGGTTCTTCTATCATTCTAGTTGATAGCCATGCAGGCCCACCAAGCAGGCCCACCAGGCACTTGATAGCCGTGCCTCCCTTGATAATATTTTAACTCATTTAAAAGAAAAAAGGGGGAGAGAGAGAGAGAGAGAACCGATTAGGATACAGATACCAAATTAGTTTGATGACAAGTATTTGAAGTCCTGAAAAATCAAGATCTACTAGCAATAGGTGCTTGAAATTGTGAATAAGCTAACATGTGTTTGAGACCAATATATCACACACTGGTCTCAAACACATGTGCAATAATGAGTGTGCGCATCATAGAAATGCATATATTTACCTGCCAATGCCGCATCGACAATGTCATCCTTTGGATCTCTAGTATGAAGTGATAATCGGGTAGGGTAATGAGCGTGTGTCATAGAAATCGAAGAGCGCCATGGATATACAACTCACAGCCACCTTCCCATGGGTCGAGTTCATGTCGTGAACTAGCCCGACTCGAATCATTTCCTTAGCTGGGATCTCTCTGGGTACAATAGTGGTTTCAATAGTAGAGACCAGACCAAGAAAAGATATTGGTGCGCGAATTGAGTAGCTTATCTGGGCGTCCATATTCGACGTCTCTTGGTTTTTCTCATCTATTGCTTCACTCGTTTATTTTCCGACTATTTATACAACTGTTTCCAGCTCTAAGCATTGGAAAAATTTTGAAGGAAGTTTCCTAGAATTTGACCGTGCAATGTGGACACATTAACTTATTCCTTACTAAAGTCTTAGTCCTGCGTTAAGACCAAACCCGTAGATTCATTGGAAAAATCATGGAGAATCATAGTCTTTTTTTAATTGCTAATATTAAATACTTTTTCCCCTATATTGGCAATAAGCCAATCAGAAAGATCAATTTGCGACACATGATTTCCACACATGCTTTTGTCATCAAAGTAAACTACCGTAAGAGAAACGAAAAGTAGAATAACTACCGTAAGAGAAACGAAAGGGAGAAAAAGTGATTTGTCTATCACTCTCATCAATAATCCATTTCAAGGCGGGTTGATTTTCACCCTAGAACCTAAAATCAGATCAGGCAGAGTTGATTCCTTATTTGTGGAACCAAATGTTGGCCCACCCGGTCCTCAAATCGGACCAGACTGGTTGATCCTAGGATTGATCTTGGAATCACAAATATATGTTTTTTTTTCCTTCTATTCCCTGCATTTTGAACTCTAAAAGTTTGGTGTTGTCTTTTGCTTGCATTTGGTGATGTTGCTTCTACCATCTTCTAGAGTTATTGTACCTACATTATGTTCTGATGAATTCAAATGGTTTAACCTACCATTTTGTTCTTTTTTGCATCAGTTTTTGTTTGTCCCTTCCAAAATTATATCTCTACGCTTACTGAAAATCATTTGGAGAACCTAAAATCTACTTAAGTATGCTTAACTCATAATCACTGCTTATGCAGATATTTACTTTGTTGCAACTTCTATACAAAATCTTATCACATCTGCAAGATAGGTTTAATGTCATGAAAATAGGGGAGATTATTGGAGAAACATCCTTAGAGATTTTGATGGTTTCCAAACTATCTTGGTATAATATCTACTATGATAAATGTATATGATCGTGATAATTATTAAGGACTACATGATAATCATAATGCATTCATTTGAAGAAGATTGCAAGATGTCCTTGTATGAGTTATTCGTAAACAGTATCAATTGACTATGATAATCGACTAGTGATGATTTAAGGAAATCATATAGCTGATGATGCTGGGATAATGACCCTCTAGGGATGTTCATCAACATATTTATTACAGCCATTGGCTGCTAGAATAGCACAACAGCAAAATTGAAAATCATCGGGGAAAGGGAAACGACTTTTATCAAAATTGTCAGAGCAAACCTATTTCAAGAAAGCTTGTTGATGTTCGCGAGAAATGACTATTTCAATATTCTAGCTTCAACAGCAGCTAGATTTGAAGCTAGATGAATATTAACCGCTACTTGCTTCATAGGATAATGTCCAATGGGAAGATTGAAGATGTCTACATAAGAGAAGTTCTTTAAAGCCAAATGGGTTGGACAGAAACTTTAGAATAAGCTAAAATGTTCAACCCTATATTCTCATCAAATAGTATTACATTCTTGGGAGATTTCCAGAGTAGTGTTCTTATTGCTTTGTAATTGTAAGAAGTAAGTCAAGATAGTGTGATTTTTCGTTTGATAGGATCAGTGCTTCCTACTTGTGACTTATCTTAGTGATTACTATTGCAATGTCACGCCCCGAATCTCGAATGCGCACACGTCCCTCGGTGGTCAATACAATTTTGCGATGTTCCCAGGACTTTTTGCCGACCATTTTCATTTTATTGCACATGCGGAAGCGAATTAACTAATCCCCTGACAACAACAAACATGGGATAGAAAAGCAAGAACAACCAGTTTCAAATCAAATACACTTTCATAGACACCTCAAGCTTATACAAAAGGTATATATCATAAAGGACTACTGAGCCACCTATGCTCCTGACCTTTCCGCTTCAAGCTCCTGGTTCTTCACAATAGGGACTTGAAAATGGTTATTCAATAACCAATGAGATATAAATCTCAGCGAGTTCTTACCCTAATCCCCCGATTAGTACACCAACTCAACTCGATGTATCTCTTCAAAACCATCCCACAACAAACCAAAGATTAACAATCAACAATCAATAGTCGATTCGCATACATCCTTACTTGGTATGCCATACCCTGCATGTCATAACTCAGCACGATGCACACAATGCACATAGCCATTAGATGATGTAGTTCATCAATCACATACAAATCATGTTACAAGAGATCTCACCTGGCCATTACCACACGAACACGTTGTCTGGGGTAGAGGCGCGGACACACCACCATCCCTCATCCCAGCCCAGTATTGTCCTCTTTGGGCCACACACTGGCACGGATGAATCGCCATCCCAGTTGAGCCACCCTTCAAGACTTTGTTCTCAGCACAATGGAAGCATACGTGAAATGCATTAACGGTTCATGCGTGCATGCCATAAACAGTGTGCTCAACTCATGCATGACTAGAACCAAAGATGCCATGATTCTCATGTGTTCTTGCACATTAGTGTGCCACACAGTGCATATCGATCAATCACACAGGTCCCGATTATAAGGTAAAATCGATGTGACACGTCCAATTTCATACCACATAATTTTACCCCATAATAAGGCTCAACCATCTCAATACTCATGCGTTCCAATTCATTTCAACCCATTGGCCATGACCAACTCAATAGTCAGCGGTCTTCCGATGTAAAGCCGAGCATCGTCTCACACCATCAAGCACAGCAACGTCTACATCTAAACAGCATTCCATATAAGAAGCATCGGCCCAACCTCCATTGCGATCGGCATCCGTTGACTTGAGGCATTCCCGAAAGAGCATTGTCCGACCCCAAAAGCTCGTGACGGCATCTCATATCATCCACGCATCCATTCAATTTTAGCCCAGGACACCGTGTGTTGCACTCAAATACCTCAATTAAAATGGTGATCCCAGCCTATTTTCTTCATATTAGAAATACACAGTAAAATAATAGTGTGTAGGGACACAGTCAGATTGACCCAGAAAATTTGTGTCATCTCTTTTAAAATCTCACAGTTTGATATAATATTTAAAAACACTTTTGGCATCTAAAACCTGACACCTGGTATTTTCTAATTAAATACCAACAGTTTCTAATCACTATAATATTGCACAAAACATCACCCAATTCATTTGGATGCCCATGCATTAACACATTCATTCACTTCATAAAATCAATACACATGAAATTAGATCACTTTTCATTCTCGGGTGAATAGTGCACTTGAATAGTGTCGCGTGAACAGTGCGTCATGAACAATGAAAATCCAAAATTAAGTAACTAATAAATTAAATCCAAAAGTCATTAAAAATACTAATTAAAGCAAGAAAAGCATAAAGAACCATTACAAAACTAACATCGGTCCTAATTGGCAGAAACCGGGCCTTCGCGCGTCTCCAAGTTTAAATCCATAAACCTAATCAATCAAGCTCGAAAATTCCCAAATTTGAATATGTGACAAAAGACATGTAAAAAAACATTTTTCATTAAGACACCAAGACCCAAATCATTTTGGATTTGGCCCAGTAACTCATTCAATCCAGTACCAAGACCGGGTCCATTTCCAGATGGTCTGTTTTCTGAAATCAACTTAGTTTGGGGTTCGAAACAAATCCGTTTGATCTGAAATTTGAGTATGTTAAAGTAGAAGATGTAACAAACAACTTTTGTGAAGAAACCACTTGGATATTCGAAACTTAAGGGTCAGTAAATACCCCTAGAATCCTAATAAATCAGGATTTCCAGTATAGTCTAACTTTCTGTTTAAAGATAACGGAGCTAAAATCATCTTCTTTTTAATTCCCAAAAATCCTAAGAAACATATATGTTATGACTAAAGGTGTCCAAAACATTTCTTTTGAAGGAAATCACTTCAAAATCGCAACACATCTCAGTCTACAAAATTAGTAAACTGCAAGCATCCAGAAGTTTGAATTGCAGGAAATTCACTAATTTGGACTAATCCACCTCAAATGTGTTAATCTCACTAATTAGATTAACATTAATACATTCTTAAGCTAATCTAAATAACCCTTAAGCACAAATCAACTTCCTAAGCAAGTTTAGGCACTAATCAAAGGATTATAAACTAAACTCACTCGACGACAATTCTAACGACATGAGTGCAACGGCGGTGGCAAGGGCTACTCACGGTTACGTTCAAAATGTCATGGAGGTGCCTGGCAAAAATGGGTCTCGGCGGTGGTTTCTGATTTGGCATGAACGGCAAGTGAATGGCTCGCAAATGGGTGGTGTGGTTCTTTGGCGGTGGATAGTGGTTTGTGAACACCGATGGCCCACGGCCATGGCGCAAGATGGTGGCTGGTTTGGGACAGGACAACAGCACACGGTGCTGTTTTTGGGGGCAAAACAAAAAAGAAAGGAAGAGAAGAGGAAGAAGGGAGGGGTTGTCGTGAGGAGGAAGGGGGAGAGGAGAGAGATACAATAAGGTAATGGGAAAAGTTGAGGGGAAATTGCAGCAGAAGAATTTGGCGTACGTGAGGGGGTGGAAAAGTGGGAAAGAGAAGGAGAAAAAGAAGAAAGAAAGAAGAAAAGAGAGCAGAAGAAGTTACCGTAAGTGAGGGGGTATAAAAGTGAGTGAGAGAGAGAGAGAGAGAGAGAGGGGAGAAAAAAGAGAAAAGAAAAGGGAGGAAGAAGACTTTCGGCCGAAGGAGGAGGGAGCGTAAAGTAGAGGAGAGATGAGAGAGGGAAGAAAAATAATAATAGTAATATTGTTATCGTTTGTTTTTCTTTTTCTTCCAATCTCCGATTTTTCATCCGATAATTTCTTTTTCTGAAATTTCAGGATGTTACAACTCTTCCCCTCTTATAAAAATTTCATTCTCGAAATTTAAATCGTTAAAATTCTTCTTCAAATGGTGGAGGTATTGTCGTCTCATCAATTCTTCACTTCTCCAAGTAGCTTCTTTTGTCCTGGACGTTCCTAATAATTCAAAGTCAAATCTTTAGTCCTCATGCCATGTGAATTTCACCCTAATACCATTTTGGGTACAACTTAGACTGACAGACGGCTTTGAGAATTCACACGTGACCGATTAGTGCCAATCACGTTCAAGACATCTCAACGCATGGATGTCCTTGACTACATGAAGTTGTGGGGAATAGATTCTTATTTCAAAGTATACGCTTACTGAGGATCGGCCTAGGGTCGTTCGTGGGCTCAATAACAATAAACGGAATCACCCGTTGTTCCATTATGTTTTATCCGCGAATCAACTTTTAGTAGTCCTTGAAATCGGCCTGCCTATCTATAGGATCATCCTCACGCAAGTCTCACGGTCAAGTCGTTTTCCCAAGTCAAGTTCTTTAGTCGTACGAAATTTATCCTTATTAGCCTTTCCCCTCACAATCAGTATCTCAGAAGTGATCAATTCCGAGTGAGATCAACCAACAATGCATTAACGAAATTCACATCCATTCATCCCTTAGAGGACTCGAATTTCAAGATTTCAAAGGGACCTACATACCTCGGACTTAGTTTCCCTTTTCTTGTCAAAGTGTGAAGTACCCCTCATTTGTGACACTTTCAAAAACACGTGTTCACTAACTTGGAATTCTAATGGTCTCTAGCACTTATCGACATAGCTTTTCTAGTGGTTTTGAGTAGTCTTTAATCCGTTTGTGATAACTGTGATGGCATCCACTAACTGTTGAACTAACTTTGGGCCCATGATCTTTCGTTCCCCGACTTCATCCCAACATATCGGCGTTCTACATGCTCTGTTATACAACGCTTCAAAAGAAGCCATCCGAATGCTCTACCGGTAGCTATTGTTGTAGGCGAACTTGACGAGATGAAGTTGTTCTTCCAACTTCCTTTGAAATCCAACACGCAAGCCCGCAGCATGTCTTCAAGGGTTTGAATCATCCTCTCAGACTAGCCATCTATCTGAGGATGATAAGTCGTATTGTACTACAATTTTGTTCCCAACGCATTCTGTAAATTTTTCCAACAAGCGGCTGTAAATCTGCTTAAATTCTTCCAAAATGAACAATTTGGCATGCCTAAAATCTTTTTTCATACCGGGATCTGAGCTGATTTCATCGGTCGTACCATCCCAAATCCCCTCTAATGGCACTCCATGTAGATTTCCACTCGGAATCTCAAAAGAACAATTTGACACGCAAACAAACACGCTAATGTCTCCATACCGAACCATCAATAGCGTTGATGCAAATTCTAATACATCTTTGTACTGCCAGGATGTATGCTGTAACTACTAAGATGTGCTTCTGATAGGATTTCCCCCCTTAAGTTATGTATCATCAGGTACACACAATTGTCCTCTGAATCTCAATGTTCCGTCTTCTGAAATATGAAAATATGGTTTTCTCTTTTCTACCTCCTCCTGTACAGTTTTCGGAATCTTTGGGTGGGTCCACTGAAGTGTCTTAATCCTCATTTGTAGTTCCGGTTCAATCCTGAGGGTGGTCATAAGATTTGAAAGGTAGTCTACCTCAAACTTGAAATCCGAATCTCTAACCTTCTCAATCAAAGTCCATTCCTTGAGTACCATTTGGGCAACTAAAGACTTTCAACTTAGCGTATCGACGACTTTATTCGCTTTTCCTAGGTGATACAATATATCACAATCATAGTCCGTGAAGATCTGAATCTTTCTCCGCACAAATAATGTCTCCAAATCTTCAGAGCAAAAATGATTGCTGCGAGTTCTAAGTCATGCGTCGGATAGTTCAATTCGTGAGGTCTCAACTGACGGGACGCATATGTAATAACTCTGCCATGTTGTATCAACACACAACCTAGTCCTCTAAATGACGCATCGTTGTAGATCTCATATCCTCTAGGACCAGAAGAAAGGGTCAGCAAAGGCGTGATGGTCAGATTTTGCTTAAGCTCTTGAAAACTATACTCGCACTCACCTGTTCATACAAATTTTTCTTCCTTCTTTAGAAGTCAAGTCAATGGTGAAGTTAACGCAGAAAACCCTTCTACAAACCATCTATAATATCCTGATAAACCCAGAAAACTTTTATCTCTGTCACTATAGTCGGTCTCGGCCAATTACTTATGGCTTCAATCTTGCTTGGGTCCATAGCAATATCTTTGATTTTCAACTCTTCAACTGTCGTGTCAACTATGATTGCCAACTAACCTTGGCAACCCCCATCTAGTCACCGGGTTGCCTCAACAAATGAAATCAAAGTAATCGAGGGTCCTCCTTGATTTTCAATAAATTCAAAACTACCTCTCGCCACTAGGTTAAACTAAATTGCTTCATAATAACAATCTATTATAACAAGATGCTCCTCCTTTCTCCAACCTCATTCCACTAAACCAAAGTTCTACAAGCTTAATGATACTTTCGTTGCGCCACTTTAATAAATTATCCCAAAAACACTACCCCTCCTATTCGATGCATAGTCCGGTTCATTCCTGCCCCTTTCGCCATCTTAAAAGCATGCCGGAGCCGTTCCTTGTCCAGGCTCTCTAGCCTCGATGATCACTCCCCGCCCTCATTGGATCGAGTCGTTACAGGCCCACCAGCCTTTGCCCGGTTCGTCCCCAAGCTACACATCTATTAAGGGGTCCCGTTTCTATAGGGACTAACTCACAGAGGCATTGTCCGCTTTGGCCCGTCCCATACCGAGCCTCACAGTTTTACCCTTTGGCACATGATTAGGCATTATCCTAGGAGGCCACCCATCCTAATAGTGCACTATCCTAAGCTTGCTTATCCTTCAGGTTTAGAGGCATCAACTGACTTTCAATGTCCAGTTGTAAATCATCTAAAAACCTTTTTGTCTCACCTACTGAGTCCTCAATTAGTCTCGGTGCATACTTAGACAACTCTGCAAACTTTGCCTTGTAATGATCTACGGATATCTCATTCTAGCGAAGCCATTGGAACTCTACCATCTTGGACTCTCGCATTGTCTAAGAAGGACTTTCCATTGAAAGCCTCACAAAAGGCACCCCAAGTCTAAGCTATGCCTCTCGGGAACACTCTTCCTTGAGTGGCTTCCCATCACGTACTGGCGTTACCTTGAAGCTGATAAGCCGCCAAAAGTACTCGATCTTCCTCTGAACACCTCAACATGGTGAAGGTCTTCTTAACATCCCTTAACTAAAGGGTCGCAGTCTTAGGGTCACCCACACCACTGAACCTCGGTGGCTTAAATCTAAGGAATTGTTCTCCCAACTTGTGCATCAGTCTCCTACCGATCACAATCCTAGGTTGGACTTCACCAAGTGCGGCTGTAGTAGCAGCAGCGGCAGCTTGATTCTAAACTTGATGTCCCATCAAAATTTCCAAAGTCTCAAGTGCCTACATGATCCTATCTAATCTAGGATCATCAAGTGCTGCTACACCAGTACCAGCCTGAGGCAATATTCTCTCCCTCGCACTAGCCTAAGCATGCGCTCTTCCTCGGGTACTGACCCAAGTTGTCATCCTATCCCGATGGATAGACATGACAGACCTCCTCTTAAGAGTCTTTTGATCTAGATCACTCATCCTACAGGATCTCTATAGAACCTGCTTCCGAATTCCACACCGAATTAGGGAAAATTGAATGACCCACACCAAACAACTGTCAATCAGCTAGCCAATTACAAGCGTTTGCATAAGGAAAAAGCCTTTCCTACAAACTATTCCAAAACCCATCGCACCTTATCACTCCAAACACTAAACTTAGCTCTTATACCACTTAATGGGGATGTCACGCCCCGAACCTCGAGCGTGCGCGCATCCCTCGGTGGTCAATAGAATTTTGCGACATTCCCAGGACTTATCGCCAACCATTTTCATTTTATAGCACATGTGGAAGCTAATTAACTAATCATCTGACAACAATAAACATGGGATAGAAAAGTAGGACAACCAATTCAAATCAAATACACTTTCATAAACACTTCAAGCTTATACAAAATGTCTATCTCATAAAGGACTACCGAGCCACCTATACTCCTAACCCTTCCGCTTCAAGCTCCGAGTTCTTTACACTAGGGACTTGAAAATGGTTATTCAATAGCTAGTGAGATATAAATCTCAGCGAGTTCTTCCCCTAATCCCCCGATTAGTACACCAACTCAACTCGAGGTATCTCTTCAAAATCATCCCACAACAAACCAAAGATTAACAATCAACAATCAATAGTCGATTCGCATACATTCTTACCTGGTATGTCATACCGTGCACATCATAACTTAGTACGATACACGCAATACACATGGCCATTAGATGATACAATTCATCAATCACCTACGAATCGCGTTATAAGTGATCTCACCTAGCCATTGCCACACGAACGCGTTGTTTGGGTTAGAGGCGCAGACACACCGCCATCCCTCATCCCAGCCCAGTATTTTCCTCTTTGGGCTCTGTACTGGCGCGAACAAACCGCCATCCTAGTCGGGCCACCTCTCAAGACTTTGTTCTCAGCACAACAAAAGCATGTGTGAAATGCGTTAGCGGTTCATGTGTGCATGCCATAAACAGTGTACTCAACTCATGCATGACTAGAACCAAAGATGCCACCATTCTCATGCGTTCTTGCACATTAGTGCGCCACACAATACATATCGATTAATCACACGGGTCCCGATTATAAGGTAAAATCGATTTGACATGTCTCATTCCATACTACACAATTTTACCCCATAATAAGGCTTAACCATCTCAATACTCATGCGTTCCAATTTTTTGACCAATTCATTTTCCTGTAGCCAAGCCCTCTTACCATCAAGCACGGCAACGACTCAGACAACATTCCATAGAAAATTTATGTCATCTCTTTTCCCGAAAATTTCAAAAGCATTTTGATATAGTATTTTCAAAAACACTTTCAAATATCTCAATTAAAATGGTAATCATTTTCTTCAATTAGAAATGCATGGTAAAATAATTATATGTGGGGACACGGTCAGATCCAATTAGAAAATTTGTGTCATTTTTTAAAATAATTTTGAAAGTATTTAAAAACACTTTCAGCATCCAAAACCTGACACCCGGTATTTTATAATTAAATACCAACAATTTTCAATTATCATACTATTGCACAAAATATCACACAATTCATTCAGATGCACATGCATTTACATATCCATTCACTTCATAAAATCAATACACATGAAATTAGACCAATTTTCATTATCGGGTGAACAATGCACGTGAACAGTGCGCGTGAACAGTGCGTCATGAACAGTGAAATTCCAGAATTAAGTAACTAATAAATTAAATCCATAAGTCATTAAAAACACTAATTAAAGCAAACAAAGCATCAAGAACCATCACCAAACTAACATCGGTCCTAATTGGCAGAAACCGGTCTTCGCATCTCCAAATTTAAATCCAGAAACCTAACCAATCGAGTTCGGAAAATTCCCAAATTTGAATATGTGACAAATGACATGTAAAAAAAAAAAAAAAATTCATGAAGATAACCCAGATCCTTCTGGATTCGGCCCAATAACTCACTCAATCCAACACCAAAACTAGGTCCGTTTCCAGATGGTCTATTTTCCAAAATCAGCTTAGTTCGGGGTCTAAACAAGTGTGTTTGATCTGAAATTTGAGTATGTTAAACTAGAAAATATAACAAACAACTTTGTGAAGAAACCACTTGGAAATTCGAACCCTAAGAGTCAGTAAATACCCCTAGAATCCTAATAGGTTTGGATTTCGAATATAGTCAACTTTCTGTTTAAAGATAATGGAGCTAAAATCATCTTCTTTTTAATTCCCAAAACTTCTGAGAAAAATATATGTTATGATTAAAGGTGTCTAAAACATTTCTTCAGAATGAAATCACTTCAAAATCATAACACATCTCAATCTACAAAATTAGTAAACTGCAAGCATCTAGAAGTCCGAATTGCAGGAAATCCACTGATTTGAACTAATCCACCTCAAATGTGTTAATCTTACTAATTAAATTAGTACTAATCCATTCTTAAGCTAATCTAAATAACCCTTAAGCACAAATCAACCTCCTAAGCAAGTTTAGGCACTAATCAAAAGATTAGGAGCTAAACTCACTCAACAACAATTCCAACGACATGAATGCAACGGCGGTGGCGAGGGCTACTCACGGTTATGTTCAAAATGTCATGGAGGCGCTCGGCAAAAATGGGTCTCAACGGTGGTTTCTGATTTGGCACGAACAGCGAGCGGACGGCTCACGGATGGGTGTTTAAGCTCTTTGGCGATGGCCCACGGCCATGGTGCAAGATGATGGCTGGTTTGGGATAGGACAGCAGCACACGGTGCTGTTTTTGGGAGCAAAACAAAAAAGAAACTAAAGAAATGAAGAGAAGAGGAAGAAGGGAGGGGGTTGTTGTGAGGAAGAAGGGGGAAGAGAAGAGAGAAATAATAAAGTAATGGGAGGAAGCTGAGGGGAAATTACAGCAGAAGAAGTTGGCATACGTGAAGGGGTGGAAAAGTGGGAAAGAGAGCAGAAAAAGAAGAAAGAGAGCAGAAGAAGGGGTGGAAAAGGGGTGGAAAAGAGAGAGAGAGAGAGAGGGAGAGAGAAAAAGAAAAGAAAAAGAAAATGGAGGAAGAAGACTTTCGGCCGAAGGAGGAGGGAGCATAAAGTAGAGGAGAAAGAGGAGAGAGAGGGAAGAAAAATAATAATAGTAATATTGTTATCATTTTTTTTTCTTTTTCTTCCAATCTCCGATTTTTCATCCGATAATTTCTTTTTCCGAAATTTTGGGATGTCACATGCAATTTAGCCCAACTTGTAGCTATTAGTCTAGAGAGTAGATGTAGACATTGTGAATGAAATGAACCACTATATAATGATGCGTGTCTTTTTACTTTTGTTCTTATATGATACTTGCACACAAGCATCACTTATTATTCTTAATATCTATTTCTCCTTATTCTAAGTGTTTGTTTTTTTTTTTATTTTTGCAAAATCTTCAAAACACCCTATTCACCCCTTTTCTAGGCTATTTGGTTAGCCTCGACATATTGTAATCGGCAAGCACTTAATTCTTCACAAGTACAATTAGAACAGTGCCTTCAACAAAAGGTATTAGAGCTTGACCTCTATACTTAACAATTGATATTAGAGTAGGTAGTCGGGGATTGCGAACCCAATGTTGGGAATTGTGGTAAGTGAAGATAGTGGTTAGGGACCATTGTACTTAAGCAAGTGGTCATGGAGTAGAGTAGGCCAAAGTTTTACTAGTTCACAAGTCGAGGTTTGTAAATTTGATTAGTCAAGGACAGGCTTACTGGTTTGTGATGGGCATTATATCCAAGTCAAGATGGAAGATATCTCAAGTTCAATGAAAGACATCGAGAAACACTATAATAATTGGAGTACCTATATGCAGTATTACTTGCTCGGTCAAGACTTGTGGAAAGCGGCAACACCACACCACCAAAGAACTATGGCGAGTTAAGAAAATGGAAACATTAAAGTGAGGAAGGCTCTTTATGTTCTTTTTTAATTGTTGAAAATGAGTTGTTACAACTTTTTAAAAGCATGATGGCCCCAAAGAAGGCATGGTATAACTTGGTGGCGCTATTTGTGAGGACGAGTGATGCCGTCACAAAAGCTAGAGAATGAGCTTTTATCAGTGTCACAATAGAGTATGACAATGAGTCAATACTTCTCCAAAGTTAAATCTATTTGTGAAAAAATTTCGAAGTTGGATCATCATAATGTCATCTCTGAGACAAGGATGAGAAGAATTATCATTTCACGAATTAAGGTCAGAATATAATGTTATTGTTATAGAAAGAACCAACTCTCACCAAGTTGGAGAATATATTGGACAACCAACAGGCTTTAGACCAACAAATGTCAAAGGTCTCAGTTAAGGAAAACGAAAGTGCTCTCTTTAATAATAAAAGAGATTTCATGGTTAGAGAAGATATCGTGTTGCCACAAGAGATGGCAAAACATGGAAAAGTCATGGCAACTAGAGAAGGCAACCAAAAGGGAAGAGTTGTTGGCTAATGGGAGCTCGTCAAGATCACGACGAGCTTGATGATAAAGATGAGAGCAACAAAAGGCATAGATGATGCTACATTTGCGGCAAGGTAGGATGCATTACTAGAGTTTGTAGGTTTAGGTAGGAAGAAGGAAATGTTGTAACTTCCTTTAAAAAGATTGAAAGCGAAGAAAAATACAATTTCTGAGCACCTACTATAGTGAAGGAACGAGGAAAGCTTACAACCGCCTATATAAGCAAGTAAAATGATTGGATAGCTCCAATCACCTCCCTGAAGAAGACCAAGCTAGGGAGAACTCGAAGAAGCAAGAAGCAACCCAAACAATCAATCATGAGAAGGAACTTTAAGAGATGTAGGAGATGATGAAGAAGTTGAGAGTTGAGAAGGCAAAGATCAAAGAGATGATGAAAAAGAGGGATATGTTAAGGCAAAATGACAAGGAGCTTGAGGCAAAATAAAGAAGTTCAAGGAATTCAAGCCCACTATGACGTTCTCAGTTGGTCATACTAGAAGAGATAAGGAACACGTAGAGGAGAAAAAGAAAGGTTTCCCCGATTAAAAGAAAACATCTCCACCTTACATCCTAGGATGCAAAGATCTATGGAAAAGTGTTGAAAAGAAGCCCAATGAGAAAAATGACCAAGCTATCAATATCAAAGTGCTACAAATGAAGTTAAATCAACTAAAGCACAAAATAAAAATCACAAATGAGAGGCTCAATGACATGAGTATCAAGATCGAGACGAAGGAAACAAATGCATGGATGAAATCTGAGCTTCGCAAATCACAATGGAAAATTGCATCCACAAAGGCAATTGAAGTTAGAGCATATTGTGTTAAATCAAGTCCTTACATTGTAGTATAAAAACTAGTGCTAGAAGCAGGCAAAGCCAAGAGGAGTATCAAAGGATGAAGAAAGAAGTAGATAAGGTAGCTAATGAAAAGCAATATGGCATGGCTTTTAGGTTTGCAATGAGAGAGAATAGTCCGTGAAGGAGAGTGTTGAGAAGAACACTACCTCTTTCTCTCTCTAAATTTGTCCTTATCTTTCTAGGGAACTCCATATTTATTCTCTCTCTTTCAAGAATGTTTCAACTTTTATCCGACTTAAAATAATAATTTAGGATTCACACCCTTTAAATAGGGCACTTGCTCCTTTGTTGTGAATGTAGAGAAAATAATAGAAAGTCAAGGTAGAGAGTGCATGGATGTAGAGTGTTGTGTAGTGTATTGTGCAAGTGGTGTTATGTATTTGTTCTTGTAACAATAAAAGATAGTGCTAAGTGTAATTGGCAACCATTAAAATAAGTATACCCAAAGTGCCAAAACTTAACGTGGGTAGACACATAAGTATCAAAACTTCAAAAATGTACACTTAAATATCACTTTTTTTGAAAATTAGACACTTAAGTGCCAATTCCAATAAGACATATCAGAAATTTGATATGACATTGTTTTATTAAAAAATTGTCTAAGCGGTTTGCTGAAATGTCTACTCAACAATCATTATCCCAAAAGGACATCATTTTACCCCATATTTTATTTTTAATATAAATATTAATTAAATTAAATTAAAAAGACTAAATAAAAAGAAAAGAGAAATCAACAAGCGCCTTCATGGCCCTCATTGCCCCTACCCCAATGTAGCCAAGGCCAACCCTCTCCAACAATGGTAGGGTGGCAATGGAGGTCCTCACTAATTTCCTTTTTCTTTTCAATTTAGTTTTTTAATTTAATTTAAAATATTAATGTCGCAACCTAACCTCAGATGAATTATTTAGGATTTAGCTAATAGATTACAAGTCTAAACTTAGCTCGGCCTCTCCCAAGCCCATATCAATTCACGATTTAGATTCAAGTTATTTAACATGCAAATGATTTTCAATTATGAGTCGTCACTAATCTATTTTTTTGTGGTCTTAGAAATCCAGGTAAAGTAACGAGAGAATTACTTTACTCTTTTAAACTAGAAACCGTGGGAATGATGATTTGATTATGATAGATTTCTCTAACACCATTTTGATATATTTTCTTTTTATTTAATATATATATATATATATATGTTTTGTGGGCAACTTGCATTTATTTTAATTTATACTATAACATTTGAGGTGTTTAGGCTAGTGCACAACCATTATTTAACACTCGATAATCAAAGCATTAAATAAATTGCAAAGAAATGGGAGAATTACATACCTCGAAGCAACAAAAGCATCCGCAACATTAGTTAAAAAATCACATTAACAACATATATATGATATCTAATTAACATGCAATTTCACCCAAAAGGTTTTTATATTTTAAGGTTTTCTCTTATTTAAATGAAACTTAGTTTACGTAAAATACAATGCAACGACGCACCAAAATGCCTAACTAAAATGACATGTAACATGCAAACTATTATGAAAACTATATATCACACGTCATTAATTATTTAACATAATCTAATGACATGGAAATATTAAATGCAACTATCATAATATGTCACGTACGTAAATGATCCTAAATGTGCGATGACTAGATGATGTGTAAGGGATGACCTAATTCTAGGTGACACACGCATATGTTTTCTTTTTCCTTTTCTATAAAATTCGAAATTAAAAATGCCCAATAATGGAACATACAATTTAAATTAGTGAAAAGAAAATCTAACATCCTAAATTAATGTTTTTGGTGTTTTTTATTTCAAAAAATCGAAATAAATAAAATACCTAATCTAAATATATAAAACTATCATAAAATAGGCAATATTCTAGCGAGAATTCGATCCAACTCAAATATATATATATATATATATATATATATATATATATATATTTCTTGGGTTCTCTTATGGGAGCAAAATTAATTCAAATAAAGACATCAAGAATAGCATAGCAATAAATCAAGCAAGATATCATCCATGTCCGTTTAATTTTAAAAATAAACTGACGAATTATATATCGAGCATAAGAAGATTGGTCAATTTTCACTAAATTATGAATTATATCTTGGGCATGAGATCGGATTAGTGAAATCAAATTGACAACTATGGCACATTGTGAAATTAGTGTATAATTCCTAATTTAAGAGACCACTCAATATTGTTGATAGAATAACATGTCGGGAACTTCAATCACGTGCATTAACAATTTTCCAAATAAGGAAACGGAATATTCAAAAATCAAATTAGATAAGATTTTTACCTAATTCAAATATTAGCTTTCAAATTCGGATCTTCAATCACGATGAGTGGCTCGATGGTGCTCGACTGGCCGAAAAATATGCGGTCACGAATTGAAGATGCCCAACGCGGTTAGTTGGTCAAAAGAAATATGCAAGACGACAAAATTGGGCACCGCAAACAGTTGACCTCGTTGACTTCACTGAACAGTGCGACCGTGACTAATGTTGTCGCTGTGGAGGAGCTCTGGTGTGGTTCGGATCCGAGCGGGGGGTGTTCGACACGTCAAGGCCTCCGCTGGAGATCACCTGGAACCGCTGAGGCTGAGGAAAAACGGCAACAACGAATGCGGTCGCGGCTATCAATACTCGCCGGACAGGAAGCAAGCAGCAAGGGGGACTCGTGCAAGACGTGGCGACGGTGGGCAGCGGATTGGAAAGCAGATCGGCTGGCTCGGTGAAAGCTTGGAGACAGCAAGGACGTCGGGGTCAGCTTGCTGCGTCGCGGGTGTCACGGTGACGGCCGGAACGACGCAGGCGAACGGCGTCGTCCACGGTCGGGCAGCTGCGGGTGGCGTTCGGGACGGTGGGAACTCGGTCGAAGATGACCGAAGAAGAAGACTTCCCTTCCCTTCCTTTTCTGTTTTCTGTTTTTTTATTTTTACCTCTCTCTCTCTCTTTTCTCTTCCTGTGTTTTAACTTGCGTGTGTCAGACTAACAAGGAAAAACCACTACTTTTGTCTCCTATTCACCGTTGGAGCCAAGAGAGAGAGACCAACATTTCACCTGATAAAATAAAATAATTAATAATCAAAATAAATTTGAAAAATATAATAAAATTACATAATAAAATTGTATTAAAAATATGATAAAATTATATAATAATACTAAAAAATATATAATAAAATAATTAAAATATATATAATGAAATTTATAAAAAAATAAAAGAAATTTTAAAAAAATTATAAAAAAATTATATTAAAAATGGTAAAATCACATAATAAAATTATATTAAAATGATAAAATTATATAATAAAATTAAAATTATAATATAATAAATTATTAACAATTAAAAGAGAAAAATATAATAAAAGTATTTAAAAATTGAAAGAAATTCAAAGTCACAAAAAAGGTTTAACGGTTGTATCAAACGCATATTCTGGGAGTAGAAATTTTAGACAGTTACTAAACCCCTTCAAATACTAAGAATTTCGTCTAGGAACAAAATAAAAAAGAATCATTTCTAATGAGAAATTATTCTCAAAAATAAAATGGTTACCAAACGTATCTTAAGTATACATTTTGAAAATTTAGGCACCTATGTGTGCACCGTGCCAAGTTTTGGCATTTGGGGTGTCCGCACCTCTATATTAATCCAATGTAAATGCTAAGATCCTTAGATAATTTCTTCCAATGCAAAAATTATGCATGATTAGACTCGAGACCTTGGTCTTTTTCCTTTTTAGGTTTGTTTTCTTGAGACACGCGAGAGGGGCATATTAAATATTTTACTAACACATATTTTCCTTATGACTTTTGGTCAACTCTTTTGCCTCTTTCGGAGAAGTACATTCTTTTCTAGAATACCCTTGGCTTGGTTTGAAAACCCAGTGATTTTCATATTCTGCCCAAATGTCTAAACAAAACATATTACATGTGACGTATATCGACCCAACTCAACCCATTCTTGCAAAAGCAAAAGAAATATAAAAAGCTAATATGTGCAAATACAAAGCTAGATGTGCTGAATCGTTCTCATGCTGGATAAGCCTCTCTATGAACACGATCTTCACTATTCAAACGTGTAAAATGAGTACTAGCCTCTCTCCTTCATTCCGGAGTCCTCGCTATCAGTTCAACATCACGATTAGGAGAAGCTTCGCTACTTGGAATATGCGAGGTTGGAATCATCGTAGATCTGTTTCTCTCCAGACAACCAAATAATCCGTGCTCGCGAAAGAAGTTGTCTGTAGTTTCCAGAAACTTGGACCAAAGGGAGCAATCAAGAGCATGAGCCGCGCTCGAAGAAGGCCAATGAGAATAGAAGAACGAAACTACGTATATCAACACCGATGATACCGAGACGACCCCGGTGATGATGAAGAGCCCTCCAAAGCTGTACACACTCAGGCTAAGGTCGTCTGAAAAGATCGCAGCATCTTGATCTTGGCACGAACTTTGTCCGCCGAAGTGTTTTCCTTCCATTGCGTCCATTTTCGCTTTATCTTGAGTGACATTCAGGATTGCCCTTGAAACGTGGGAGACCAAAGGGGACCCCAATGGAAAGGCCTGATGAATATTAGCCATGTTAGTTCGCGGCTTTACCTTTCATGTCAGATGTGTATCGATTGTATATGGGTAGATGCACGCATGTTACAACACGAGTAAAGGCTTATGAGCATTTTCTTGGTCACATAGAAGTACGTATATGTGTGTGTGTAAAGTAGAATGTCACCTCCAAGTACATCCGATTTCCTGAGTTCCTCTACAAAACACATTAGTCACGCTATAATAATATTAGAAACATCACATTAATGTGCAACATTACGGGTGCTTCTTTCAAAGATCTGGTACGAAACATAAACAATGATAAAAATGAAAAAAAAAAAAAAAAAAAAAAAAGCTTATAGTTTCTACAATTTATTTTCAGTCAGTAAAGTTTAAATAATAATGGATCCACTGTCATGCAAAGTGAAGGTCTCTTAAGTATATAATACGCGAACCCATTGTTAATGTTATGGAGACCTATTATGAGCATAAATACTCCTAAAAAACGGAAAGAAGGAGGAGGAGGAGGAGGAGCTTATTTTGAATACAATTTTATTTGTGGTACGTTGAAAATGAATAATAATAATAATATATCTATTTTCATGCAAGGTGTATATATATATTACTGAAGCATGCTAAGTTTAGCTAGGACATAGAAAAGCTTATATTGAATACAATTTATTTGTGGTAAGTTGAAAATGAATAATAATATATCTAATTTCATGTAAGGTGCATATATATATTACTCGAGCATCCTAAGTTTAGCTAGGACAAGAGACTTACAAAGCCAAACCCGCCGGTTTTATAGGTTGCTCCTACCACTTTGTACTTGTTGCAGTATCTGGCAAGGAAGAGCTTTATGCATGGCAAATCATCAAAGATGGCCGCTACTCCTCCGTTTTCGCTTCCCTTTGATAGTGCCTCGTGGTATTCCTCTGGTGAACCATAAGGAATCAATTTGGATGCATTGAAATTGAGCTGCGTTACGAGAAATTCCCTCACGTAAGATCCTTTTTGATAACCAACGAAATGGCGATTCCTTATCAAGTCTTGCACGTCCACAAACTTGGGCGTGAAACGTTGCACGGTTAAAATTGAAGCTAAACTTGCAGTATAACTCTGAGTCAGGATCAGCACCACGAATACCCATACGATGAGCACAGGCCTTGTCAAGTTGTTTGCAGTCTTCTCCCCTACATCAACATGAATCAGAGTAAAAGGCAATTTTATGATGAAAATCATAATGACGAACGAGGCACGGCAGATTTGAATGGACTTACTATGAGCAAACACCAATGTAGACAAGGAAAACAAGAATATTAAACCGATTTGTTGTCTAGGACGACCCCTAAATTCTTCATTTGTTCGACGTTCGAGGAGCCACACGACGGATCCAGTGAAAATGGAGGCCAAAACAGTCGTTAGCCAGAGATTCCAACTCAATGGTTTTATGAAGATCCACGTGTTCCTCCGCTCATCATCCTTAATGGCAACTACCATTGCTAAACCAGATTCTGAATAGGGAAGTGTAAAATCAACGTCGGATGAGCGATACGCGACGATAGTTGTGTCTCCTACAACTGCATCGAATTTCTGCATCATCATGTCCCATAAACTTCAATTTACATTGCTAATTCACATTTATCTGAATGAACATGTTAGTGATATTTGTGCACACAGCGCCTACCAAACAAGCCAGGTATATTGATGACAGTGTGCCTAATTATGTTGTGTGAACTACTTCTCTGCAAGGAAATTTTAGCATGTAGAGGACAAAAGCTCAAACAAGATTCAGAAAGATTGCACTTAATAATGAGGACAATCGCGTATTCCTTTCTTCACCAAGTGATTTATCAAGGAACGGCAGCGTAAAAATTGTAAAGCATCGACAAACCTGACATTTAATTTCATTCAACATATCGTCGTAGGTTCCTGCACTTTGCCTGCTCGCATCCACGTAAGGAATGTACTCGTAAGGAATAGCAAAAGGTAATGCATCCCGTACTGCCATAAACATGTCATGGGCGAATCCTGAGTAGCTCGGCACTCCCGAGTGCGGATCCCATTTGATTTTGAAGAACTCACTAAAGCCGTCTTTCATTGGAACCCCAATCCTTAGTTTCTTTCCTAATATCGGCATCACCCAACCTTTCGGTGGCTTCAATGTATCTCCTGACCAAGTAGGTGGCTTCAAATCGTTGGCCAAAGCTTTATAAACTTCCCTTGTTGATAGGTTCAAATCAGGTGAAAGTCCTTGTGCCAAAGTCCAATATCCAATGGTTTTCTCATTCTGTCCCACAACATTAAAGATTTCGAATGCAATAGGATGAAGTGCACCATTGAGCAATTTAAATTCTCCAGTAAGGCCTTGAAATTTGATGCTTAAGATTTTGTCAAGCAATTTCGGGCCCATCTCAGAAATCCCGATAGATGAAAAGTCGAGATTTTCTCTGCTTGTATTCGGCTTTAAGTATCTAGACTTTGCAGGATCCCATGCCATCTCTCCTGCCAACGCTAATGCTGAAACTGTGTCATATGCCCATAAGCCAAAGAGACCGAGATCAGCAATCTCGTAGTGTGGATTTCTCTCGTTGTAAAGCTTCCTCCATCTCTCTTCAAAATTTATGCGAGACTCCGATCGTGGTACATGTGGCCTTACGCCTACCACACCTTGCATCGAGTCCAAAGCCTTGGAGATGACCGGGTCCAGTGAAGACGACAAACCATCAGTGACAATCCACGCAAACTCCTCGCTCATCATCCCCGCATTATGTGCTAAAGCAAAGAACCTAGACCCAATCATAGCAGTCATATGAACCAGAAACACTCGTGTCTGCCTCGTCAACAAGTTATTGAGCTCTTTCACAATGTCAACATCTTCCGGAGATGGAGGAATAACGCTTCTATAAGAGATCCGAGCGTCCACCTTTTGGAATGCGTCGACAAGGTATGGGACCAAGCCGTTGCCATAGTCAGTGTCTTCATAAACAAGAGTTATTTCCCTCCAACCATAGGCTTGAACAACAGCCGCTAGAGCATCAACTTGTGAACTGTCGTCATAGGCTGTCCGAACGAAATAAGGGCTGTGCGTGGGAGAAAGGGATGGGCTAGTGGCTGAAAAGGATATGATTGGTACTTGAGCTTTCCCTCCTAAGTCGATAACAAATTTGGCTTGTGAGGACCATTTTGGACCCAGGATCGCATGGACTTCTTCATTCTCGATCAAGTCTAGAACTGTAAACACCGATGTATTTGATTAGACAATTGATCTACCAAAAAAAAAGTGGGATTGCTTGGAGAACCTCTCTTTTAGCAACAAAGCACCGCAGGCTTGGAATGATAACAGCCCGGCGGGCCCAGTATTCGTAATAATATAAGCCCGACCCTGAAGGCTTTGAGCTTGTTATCTCTAGGCTAGGTCGATGCTAAGCATTTCAGCCAGGACAGTACTTGATCGGGCCAATTCAGTATAGTCCAAGCTAATCCCGAAGTTTCGCATAATTTTTCAAGAGAAAATAATATAAATGATCTATGATTTTGATCTATGTACAATATCGTTCTTGAATTTTAAATATTTTTAATATATGGTCCAACGTGCAATCTGAACCTTGAACTTTGATCTAATATTCAAAGTTGCCATGAACTTTTAAACATTTTTATATGTTTAGGGACTATATTAAACATTTATCAGTAGTTCATCCACATTAATTGACTTAGGAGGCCAAGAAAGGGCCCCGAACCTCGCTGGCGGCTGGTGAGGGCTTCTAAGCCCTTGATCAATGGTCGGGTTAGGTGAGCGAGGTAGCCATGGTGGGAAAAAAGACAGAGAAAAGAAGAAAGAGAAAAAAAAAATTAACATTTTTGGAAAAATAAAAGGAGTACATCAACTAAATCGTGCCACATACGATTACTAGCATCAGAGTTAGTAATCTCTAGCGTAAAATGCATGGATGAATTAAATTGATACTAATGTAAAAAGATTTATAATTAAATTAAAATTTAAAGACTTAGGATTAGATTAGTATAAATGCAATTGATTTAAGATTTTTTTTGGTATTTTTCCACCGTTTGAGTCGATCTTACGTTTGAAAAGTCAATGATTTGATTTCCATCTCAATGTCGAAGGAACGTAGCGAAGTCGACGGAATACGTGACAATTGATAGAGTAGACCTAGAAGTCAAGTGTGTTTTATGGTTGAAAAGTCAAATAATCATAAATTTGTCATATGCAGAAAAATCTTTTTATTTTAACGTCGAGAGAGAGAGAGAGAGTTTCATGAAGTAATTGTTGTCTAATACTAATACAAATACTATAGATATTATAGATATTAGATGCCTAATACTAAACATTTTTATATGTTTAGGGACTATACTAAACATTTATCAGTAGTTCATAAACCACATTAATTGACTTAGGAGGCCAAGCAAGGGGCCCGAACCTCGCTGGTGGCTTGTGAGGGCTTCTGAGCCCTCGATCAGTGGTCGGGTTAGGCGAGCGAGGCAGCCCATGGTGGGAAAAAAAGACAGAGAAAAGAAGCAAGAGAAAAATAATAATAAATTAACATTTTTGGAAAAATAAACGGACTACATCAACTAAATCGTGCCACATACGATTACCAGCATTAAATTATACTAATGTAAAAAAAATTAAAATTAAATTAAAATTTAAAGACTTAGGATTAGATTAGTATAAATGCAATTGATTTAAGATTTTTTTTGGTGTTTTTCCACCGTTTGAGTCGGTCTTACGTTTGAAAAGTCAATGTCGAAGGAACGTAGCGAAGTCGATGGAATACGTGACAGTTGATAGAGTAGACCTAGAAGTCAAGTGTGTTTCTGGTTGAAAATTCAAATAATCATAAATTTGTCATATGCAGAAAAATCTTTTTATTTTAATGTTGAGAAAGAGAGAGAGAGAGAGAGAGAGTTTCATGAAGTAGATGTCGTCTAATACTAATACAAATACTATAGATATTACAGATATTAGATGCCTAATACTAATATTAATACACAGGCCCAAAATAAAAAATAAAAAACTAATACTAGATTCTCTACTTACTTTGGACCATAACACTAATTCTATAACTATTAGATGCCCTATTCAGAACCTATTTAGAATTCATTGTACAAGCAGATTGATCTAATTCACAAGTGCGAGTCCTTCCAAGCCAACTTTCTATTCTACATAAAAAAAAAAAAAAAAAAAAAACTCACACTAGAACCACTTCATCGTATGTGCATTGACGTCGTTGATCAGACAAGCAGAAATCTTTACTAAATTAGTTGATGACAAGTTTTTGAAGTTCCGGAGAATCAAGATGACAAGAGTTTGAAATTGTGAATGATCTAATTCACAAGTGCGAGTCCAATACATCCAACACAAGCAACCTGAGTGAGTGTATTTACCTGCTGATGCCGCATCGACGACATCGTCCTTTGGATCTCTAATGAGAAGCGACAATCGGGTGTGGTAATCAGGATGCGCATCATAGAAATCAGAGCACGCCATGGATATACAACTCTCCACCACCTTGTCCACGGATGAGTTCATGCTGAAAACTAGCCCGACTTGAATCATTTCCTTTGCCGGGTTCTCTTCGGGTACGCCAGAGGTTTCAATAGAAGAGGCCTGGTGAAGGAAACAAAACATTGCAAGAATCAAGCGGCATGTCTGGCCCTCCATATTCTGTGAATCTCGGTTACTTTTGTCTATTGCTTCACTTGTCGATTCCCGCCCGACTACTTATACTTTGTTTCCAGCTATAAGCATTGCAAAAATTTGGAAGGAAGTTTCCTAGAATTTGACCGTGCAATGTGCACAAATTGACTTTATTCACATGAAAGTATGACTAAGACCAGTAGATTCACCGGAAGATTCGTAGATGTGAAAGTGAATTGCCTTCTTTTCCTTGGAAATGTTGAATGTTTTTTTCCTCCTCTTTCGCAATCAGCCAAAAAATAAATCAATTCATCGGAAAATTTCCTAGCGTTCCGCTCTGTGTCGCATCTATTGCCATGTAGCATGAAAGTAAACAATTGTAGGAGAAAGGAATATGCCTCGCCACTTCCAATTTACACAAGAACACAATCTTTTAGGACAAATCCACTAAAATTCCTAAAACTTTTCATAAAATGCAAATATGTCCTAAAGCATGCAAAAAGTATGATTAAATATTAAAACTTATCAAATTGATATAATTAAGTCCTTCATTTAACTCTGTCTAACCTAACTGACAGAAAATCTTGATGTGACTTTTTTTTTCTCCATCTTACATGGCAATGACATGACTAAACAACATTATTCTAGTTTAAATATAATTTTAATACAATTTCATTTAAATTAAATTAAAAAGAAAGCTAAATTTATATTTAAAAAGGGAGTGAAAACCAAGCGGCTGAGGGATACAAGCCCTCGGCACCACCTCCCCATCACCGGAAGGTCACTTGCGATCAGCAAGAGTCGCATGACCACTGGCTAGGCCATCCCCACCCTCGTCGACCTCTCTCGATGATGGTTGGGCAATGCCGGCAAGGGCTTGCACTTTGCAGACTTTAGCCACTTAGTTTCTTACCCCTCTCCTTTTTAAAGATTTAATTTAATTTAATTAAAATTTGTATTAAAAATCAAATTTGAATTGAAATAGCATTGTTTTAGCTTTGTGTTTCATGTTTTAGCTACATTATCGCTACATAGAAAAGACAAAATATTAAAAATAGCCACCTCATCATTTTCCATTAGCCAAGTTGAACAGAGTTAACAAAAAGATTTAATTGCACTTTCCGATTACACCAATGTGACAAGTTTTAAGGTTTAATTGCACTTTCCTAATAAGTTTTAGGACTTCCAATACACTTACTCTCAATCTTTCGTAGTTTAGGACATCACATGTGCATAGCAATGTGATTTTCAGCCATCTTAGATTTTCAATGGGCTCACTTATAACTTATTAACTTAAATTATTAACTTAAATTATAGTCGATCAAGATATGTTCACATAAGGGGTGAGAGGTTCTAAGGTCGATGCAATTTCCACCTGTAGCCTATCCATCTAAATTGGTTTCCAAATTTTTAGAACTTGAAACTTACCTTACATACTTTAAAATCTATAACCTACCTTGTTATAGGTTTCAAGATCAGTTTCAAGATCTATTTAAGTTTTATATATATTCTTGATTAAACAATCATAGTAAATCAGCACCTAATTATTATCATTTGCCACTAGAATCCATTAACCACAACTCATATTTAAACATACAAAAATTATGAAACATTAACAAAGTAAAAATCATGATATGGATACCACCTAAAAGAGAAACTCAAAATAGTGATTCCAAATTATACAATCATCATCGGACACAATAGAATACTATAGGATTGCATGAAAATATTAAATAAGAACAATACAAAGACTTGTTCTATGTTCCCCATCAAAATTGATTCCTCATTAAAATCAATTTTTCAATTTTTGGGACTTAAAATCTACCATGGAACCATGTTCACCCTTAGTTCGGATGTAGACTCCCATCTTAGTAATATATTAGGCTTTTGCTATGCCTCTCCAGCAAAGTGTTTCACAAAATTGAAGATGCAAATTGTAAGTTCCAAAATTTGACGATGCAAATTCTGGTGTCTGTAAATATTGAGGATGAGTTTTTAAAATCGGTTTAAATGCATTGTGTTTGAAAGTTGGCGATGATGAACTAGTTTTATGAAGAAAAATCTTCTTCTTTTTTATTTATTTATTTTGACAGGGAGACTAAGAGATGGAGTGATGGTGAAGTTAAGTAGGAGGATATGCGTGATGGTTGAAAGGGGCAAAAAAATTGCGTTTGACTGCTTGGGTGGGTCTTACGTTTGAAAAGTCAATGATGAATAATTGTCATATTCCTAAAAAGTGCTTTTCAAAACTCCACATCCGAGAGAGAAGGAAAATGTGGAAAGAACGTATTGAAGTTGATTCTATATGTGACGGTTGATAGTTTCAAACTAGAAGTCAAGTGCATTTCTTGTCTGAAAAGTTAAATGATGATAAATTTGTCGTAGACAAAGTCTTTTCTCCTATTCTTTTTTGGAAAAAAAAAATGTCACCAAAATTTACAAATTATGCTTACCATAACACGTTTATCTTGAATTTTTTTTTTTGTATCATCAAAAAACCCAAACTATGCTCATTATAATACATATATCCAAAAATTTCTCTTATGATATAAAATATAATAAATAAATATATATAAAACCCAAACTTTTATCTATGTAATACATTTACCCTTCATCGAGGTTCTGTCGTATGACTTTTTAGCCAAAACAACACGGTTTTTATTTCATTTAAGCCACATGGACACTATATCAACACCATTTGCTTTCCGTTTTCCATAGGCAAACTTTTAACGGTGCTCATTAACAGAATCTTGTAGAGAGTAAATATATCACAAAAGTATAAGTTTAGGATTTTGGTATTACAAAAAAGGGTTAATACCCTAAAAAATCTCAAACTGGTATACTTGTGACAAATTTACCCAAACTATTTTTTTTACCATGAAAAACCCCAAACTGGTATACCTGTGACAAATTTACCCCGACTGATCATAAAAAACCCTAAATTAGTACATTTATGACAAATTTACCCCAAACTAATTTATCTGACCGCAAAAAACCCCAAACTGGTAAATTTGTGACAAATATACCCTCCACTAAATTGGATTAATACCACAAAAATCACAAAAATTGTAAATTGTGACAAACGGAGCGTAAAATCCTAAATTGATATACTGGTCAACTTTCACGTATCATTTAACTTAATAATTTCACTGTAAAATTTAACAAAAACTAATAGAGGGTAAATTTGTCACAAGTGTACCGGTTTGGGGTAAATTTGTCAAAGGTATATCAGTTTGAGGTTTTTGATGGTCAAAAAAATAGTTTGGGTTAAATTTGTCACATGTGTACCAATTTGGGGTTTTTCAGGGTATTAACCCTACAAAAAAAAAGAATTATGACAAATGTGAGGTTTTTGATGACTTTTATCCTTTTTTTTTTTTTTTTTTTTTTTTTTGATGTAGAGAGAGAGATTTCCCTCAAGGGAGAAACATGGGACTAGATTCTCAAACATTTATTAGATCCTCCATTGCATAGCCTAATATGATAGATATTACAAATATTAGATGCCTAACACTAACAATAATACTTGTACTAATACCAACACTAATGCTAGATTCTCTTATTACATTGCATCATAATATTAGTTGTCCTATCAGATCTTATTGAGAGTTCATTAAACTATGTAGATTGATCCTTCCCATCCAACTTTTTAATATTAATATTGTGGATCAAACAAGGAAAAAGCATGTACTAATATGGTTAGTGACAAGTATTTGAAGTGGTGAAGGATCGAGATTCATCTATGAGAAGTGTTTGAAATTTTAACTGATTTAATTCATGAGCACGAGCACAATTTGTCCCACACAAGTGAAATAAGTGGGCAACTGAAGCCAAATCCATAGTATAGTTTGATCATCTATAGTATATGATTTTGTTATAGCAAATCAAGGCCTTAATGGGAGAACAGTAATAACTCGAATAATATCGGATGCCATATCAATGATGTCCTCCCTTGTATCTTTGACTTGTGGTAACTATTGGATTTGAAGTGTTCCACTAAAGGAATGAGATGGAGAAGGCGATGGGTCACTTTGTGTTCCATAGATGCATCTGCTGAAAACACATATGAGCAATACCAAATTATAAGATTTTTTTTTTATTTATTTATTGATCCTACTCTACTCTACTTTAACTCTCACTCTTAGACTTTTACCTTTTCGTGCGAAACCAGTAGTCCTTCAAAGTCGGATAGGGTCGTGAGAGTCGAAATATATCCACAAACCCAAAACAGGAATCAAAATAATCAAATCATCCCCACCAAAGGAACAACCCCTTTGTGTTCCATAAGAATGTGAGGATTCAAACCTCCCATCCTCCTTTCATGTTGGAAGAATGGTCATTGGGGCAAATCCTAATGGTTACCAAATTATAAGGTGTTCACAACTTGATTCGAAAGCATCTTTTGAAGGATTTTATTAATGAGTATCTATAATCTTATTGTGTTATCAATGGATTAGATTTCAGAGCATTTATTTATTAATTTGTTCAATGTATTCCTAATTTTTTGTCAAATGTACAATGTCATTCTTGAATTTTTAATTTGTTCAATATTATCTATGAACTTGAATTAATGAAAGGATTAGATTGAATATTTATAATCTAGAATTAAATTGAACATGTACCAAAAGTTCAGAAATCACATTAAAAAATTGGACTCTAATTCATGAACCACATTACATAATTAAAAATTTATAGATGATATTATACATTGAATCAAGTTCAAATACTATTTGTGTTATTTTCCTTTCCTATTATGCAATATGCTTTGGGTCAATCCAGGCCATTCAAACTCTAGGATTAGTTTTGGTGGACGCCGTGCCACGATCCTCTTCGTCGCCATGGGAGGTTCGCCCCTTCATAGCCGAAGCTGCGTTTCTTCTTTCTCGCCTCGTCCAGTCGCGATTTTCGTTTTGCCCTAGAACGGCCAATGCTGCTGCGGATTGGGCTGCAAAGGCCCATGACAATGGTTTTTTGATGCCTTCTTGGGCTTCCTTTCCTCCGGCTCCTTTGCTCGATATTTTAGCAGTTGATATTTCTAGTTCTGGTTGTAATGCTACTATTATATAATATATTACCAGTTCCTGACCAAAAAAAAAAAAAACTCTAGGATTAGTCTGGCCAAACGACAGATTAAATTGAGGCCTGGTGGCTTGGTTCAAAGCTATTAGAGCTAGAAAAAATTGGGTCAGTTTGGATCTTTAGGCCGGCGGGCAATTTTCCACTACCCTATCGGAGGCGGCATGGCGATAAATTAGTGGCGCTGCCCGGGTGACCACTAAAAAGTGCGTAGGTGCTCGTCGGACTTGTTGGAGAACTAAGTGGTTCAGATTAGAGTTTGCATTGGATGAGTTTAGAAACTTGACAGGGGAAATTTTACAAAAAAAATGACCATTAATAATTTATGCCAAATGCGATTCAGAGTGTTTTAAGATACGCATGTGATGAATTATTAGGCAAAATAAGTCTCACATCAGAGATGAGATATGAATTGAAGCAATTAATATTAGCTTATGACTCATTGATTTTAATTGGGAGTAGGTCTAGCCAAACATGTTGAGGTCTCATATTTGGGTTCTATCTTGATG
The DNA here is from genome assembly GCF_016545825.1 of Eucalyptus grandis. NCBI lineage: Eukaryota > Viridiplantae > Streptophyta > Magnoliopsida > Myrtales > Myrtaceae > Eucalyptus > Eucalyptus grandis. The sequence goes on from NC_052614.1 coordinate 42,417,587, forward strand.
ATCTACCGAGCTTTTACCATGCCTCCCCAACAAGGTATATTCACAAATTTCAAAACACAAAGTGTAAGTTAAGTCGACAATCTCAATTATTCTCTTAAGTCATTTCGATTGTAATGCAAATTACATGCACTTATTAAAATCAAGGGTCGAGGTTAATATCTAATTTTCTATGTAATAAATGACTAGATTATTAGTCAAAATTTAATTATCAACAACATATTCTAGACTTGGAACATGAAATTCCATCAAAGTGGGTTTGAGGTTTTTGGAACCGAGAACCATTCAGATCAACCATAGAGCCAGCCTTTTTTCCAACAAAGAATCACAAAGAGCAAGGAGCCACAGAAACCTCAACAGCTTCTTTGTAACTCAATAACTTAAATTATAAGTGAAAGTAAGTGCAATTGAATATATTGATGGGTTTGGGAGTGGGCACCTGTCATGGTAATATGTTGGGCTTTTGCTAGGCCTCTCTAACAAAGTATATTCATAAAATTGAAGATGCAATTTCAAAATTTCAAAATTTTTTGACAATGCAAAATATTGTCATTATAATGGTTGAGGATGATTTTTCAGAATTTGGTTCACGTTGCGTTGTGTTCGAAAAAGTTGGTGATGATAAATTTGTCCAATGTAGAAAAATTATTTTTTGTTTTTAGAGGTAGACTAAGAAATAGAGTGATGGTGGAACATGAAGTTAAAGGGAGGGTATGCGTGGAGGTTGAAAGAGGAAAAACAATTGAGTTTGACTATTGAGTGGGTCATACGTTTGAAAAGTCAATGATGACAAATTTGTCACATATAAAAAAATCTTGAAATTTTTTTAAATGAGAATATGAAGTATCCTCATTTTCTTAAATAGAGCTTGAAATGAATATTATTTCAAATAGAAACCTGAAATGTCTTCATTTTTTCAAATAATGATCTAAAGTGAATCTTATTTCAAATAAGTGCATAAAGTGCAATATTAGTATTAAGGAATGATATGACCTCACCTGCTGATCCAGACATCTCTGTCATTTACTTTTTAATTTTTTTTTACTTTTTTTCTATTTTTTCACGAAAAAACAAACTCAAAAAAGGAAAAAAAAGTTAAAACTTTAAAAAATAATTTAAAAAAACAAGAGGTAGAAGGATTAGGGCTAGCCCTCTCGTCTTTGACGGCCACCCCATTGTTGGTGGGGTAGCAGTCATGGTTGATGGGGTCACTGGCACCTTGGCAAATGCCAGCAACCCTCACCAACTAGAGGCTATAGTCTGATGGTCCTGGCTAAAACCTCATTGACAATAGGGCAACAACCATAAGCGAGGGAGGGCTACTAGCTCTCCGCTTGTATTTTTTTAATAAAACTTTTAGCCTTTTTTCCCCTCTTTTGGTTTGTCTTTTTGGAAAAAAGATAAAGATAAAGAGAATAAAAAAAGGACATAAAATTTAAAAAATGCATATTTAAATGACGAAAATGCCCTCAATCACCTGGTGAAGTTAGGTCGTTATTGAGACTAGCATTGTCGCCTTGAATCCTTATTTGAAGCAATGCCTACTTCAGGCTCTCATTTGAAAAAATGAGAACACTTCATGCTCTAATTTAAAACAAGGTTTACTTCACACCCTTATTTGAGAAAATGATGATATTTCATACTTTTATTTGAAATCTTCTAAAAAATCTGTCATTTTTTTTCTTTGATGGAGAGAGAGACAGAATAAGATCTCTCTTTAGGGGAAAAAATAAAACTAGATTCTCAAACATTTATTAGATCCTCATCCGCATATATGAGCTTCATTATAACAGTTTTTGGGACATTATGAGAGTAACATGTTGTAAGCTACAATTTTTGGAAAGATTGGACCCCACAACAATTTCTAAGTAGGGAAATGAGAAGCTGATGGCACCGTCACTCTTCCAAGAGTGAGACAGTGCAGTTTGCACCTTACATTTTCCCAAGGAGATTGGAGAACTTGCTTGTCCTATTTCTCTAGAAATCAAAGTCCCAGTCAATATACTTATTAGACTGCACATTCCTTTTTTCTTTTCCTATTTTTTTTTTCTTTTTCGATAGGTATCATTGGGAGTTATCTAGTCTAGTCCCATTCCCACCATTGGAGCTCTCTTTCGCCTCTCTCACCCCTTAAATGCCATCTCTGCAACTGCAATTTGCCGGTTTATACTTTTTTTTTTCCCAATTTCCCCATCTGCGATTGTAAGTGATTGGTAGGCAAATAACATGAGGAGCTCGGTGCTACTTCAATGTTAGCAAATGCCCTTTCTTTACTGCCCCTCCTCCCATCAAATCCTTCCCTTTCCACAGCTCGTCGTTTAGGGCACACATGGCAACATTTGTGCTCTTTTACTTCCCATAATAGAAAAGTGGCTAGGAGAATAAATTTGAAATAAAACAAGAAGTTAAAAAAAGAAGAAGAAGTAGTTTCTTGTTTCTAGAAACAATTTCTAGAAATAAGTCATCTTTTCTTTTCTTTTTCTTTTCTTCTTCTTCCTTGCCACTCACCGCCACCGGCAAGCACCGGCAAATGGTGGTGGCGGGCAACAGAATTGAAAAAAAGAAAAAAAGAAAAGAAAAAAATTGTAAAAAATTGAAAGAAATTCTATATTACAAAAAAATTTATGAACCATACCAAATGCATTATTGTTCATTTTTTATTCCAAGAATAGAAATTTTGTGTCGTTATCGAATGCAATATTTTTTACTAAAAATTGTTCCAAAGAATAGAAATAGAAAAAGACTAATTCTGAAAAAAAAAAATAATCTTCGAAATAAAAATATTACCAAATATGCCCTTAGCAGTCCAATCCAAAAGAGAAGAAGAAAGTACAAACTTAACTTATCTTAAATGACCTAAATTGGCAGGTCTTATCTCCCTCCCCTCCCCCCCCAACATCATAATGAGGCTCTCTTCATAAACAGCCATGCCCCTATGCTCATCCTTGAGTCATTGAACTTGATCAGCATGTTAGACCGTAAGACCTTGAACTGGCTCGACCAACTTCACATCCTTAGCTTGAAGGACAACTCCATCTCCAACGGTGTTCCCTTACTCTCCAGCCTAGTCAACCTCAACTCCCTCTACCTAACGGGGATGCCTACTCCAGTGGCTTCCCCGCACTCGCTCATACATGCCAGGATTGCATCTCTATCGAGATACCGGGCAGTGACTAACCTCATGATTTTCTTTCTCTTCAATATCAATATATTTGTTTCTTTAAACACTTGACACACATAAAACATATGGTTTTCTACAACAAATTTGCAGTTTGATTGCATGTTATACACAAAACAAAATGACTAGCCCAAATTGCACCATTACTTGTTAAAAGTAACAGTGTCGTTCTCCAAGCGCAATGCATCCAACTATTTGTCATTTGTTTTTTTCTTCAAAATAGATTGTTATTCTCGCAGTGAATCATCTCTCTCTCTCTCTCTCTCTCTCTCTCTCTCTCTCTCTCTAAGAAACCATGTACATGTAATAATACTATAGATATTACAAATATTAGATGCCTAATACTAATGCTAATACTTGTACTAATACCAACACTGATATTAACACTAGATTTTCATTACATTGCACCATAATAGTAGTTGCCCTATAAGAACTTATTGAGAGTTCATTAAATTATGTAGATGGATCATTTTGAGCCAACTTTTCAGTCCATTCTAATTTACACTAGAATCACTTCACTATATGTATAGTAATGTTGTGGATAAGACAAAATAAAAGTAGATAGTGTCAGTGTGACATCCTGAATTTCTGATTCTGTTTTCAATTGAATAAATTAGGCTTTTTCTCGACACGCCTATAATTCTATTCTCTGAACTAATCACTCACGAGATAACTAGTCTATTTGGTGAAACCATTAAGGGATTTTAACGCAATAGACTTGAGAATTCAACTAGAAATCGACTGCTCGACCGTGCTAATCTGCAAGGGTCATTACGGCACCATCAAAATCAATCAAAGACCAGAGATAGGTTGATTCGACAGAGGTATGTGATTAGTATGTGGGTGATTCCACTTTATTGCAAAATTTATGTCGAACGGCACTAGACCAATTTTTCTGTCATTTATGTAATTTGTGCTTGTATTTGAAACATTGAGATTTTCACGACAACCGAGAGTTGCCAATGTGTCGAAGATGTATAATGTGACTAAAAATAATCAACCACGGGTCAAATGCGTTAGAAATTCATAAAAGCTACATGGTATGCTAGGTCACGCTAAAATCGTGCCTGGTTGAAATTAACCGTAAATTTAAACCCAATTTCAGAAATTGAAAGTTCTATCATGTCACAATTCATTTTAGAAATGTTGACTCATCATCCGAAAATTTTTCTGCAAACCCGAGATTTCGGCGAAAAATCAAAATAAGGTTTTTTTGGACCGGAAAAATTAGAGGACCATTTTTGGTCGGATTTTTGACCATCAAGTTGGACTATTTGGCAAGTGAATTACAAGAATTTAACAAGGGCACCTTTGGCTTTTTTCTTTTATTTTTATTTTTTATGGGGCTTCAATTGGATCAATTTTGAGGAGAATTGAATTGAATTTGGATGGAAATGGTCCAAAATTCATAGGCCAATGGTGTAGCCACTTTTGGACCTCTTCAATGGCTTCTAGAAGAAGCTTTGGTGCTGCATTTTGGCTGAGGATTGAAGGCTGAAGGTGGTGGGCCTTTGTAATGAGCAATTGGAGATATTTAGCTTGACTTTGAGGCCATTGGGACCCTCTAAGCTTCCGCTGGCTTCTTCTTCAACCTTAACCCCCACTTTATCCATTGTCGAGCAATTTTTGAGCTCAAAATTACAGAGAGAACCAGAAGACCCCTGCCCGTTGACTGCCTCCCTACCGCCGTCGTGCCCATCGCTGTCGTCCGGTGCCATATGCCGGCTCGCACACACCATCTGCCCACCCGCACCTCCTGTCACACCCAGCTGCTGTCCTAAGCCTATGTCCAGCCTGTCGCAGCTCGCCTGGCTATCGTGCGTCGCCATCCAGCCACCATTAAGCACCGCCATTGCCCGTTGCAACCATCGCCACCTGTCCTGTGCCGTTTTAGCCCGAGCCGAGCCTCAACCAGCCCTCTTGGCCCAAGAAGTAGAGGCTAAACCCTCAGCTAGGGTTGAGAGATTGTGGCCCATTTTTAGGCCCACCCCGACCTCAATTGGTGTCGCTGCAGGCTCGAGTGTTGCTCGCCTCCGCATTGCCATCGCCATGGACTCATCGGCCCACTAAACCGGTGAGTATACTTGCTAAACTCTTCTTATGGAATTAATGATGCTTAGTGGATAATTAATTTAGGTTAATTAGGGATTAGGTAGTTAGTTAGTTTGGATTAGTGATTTAATTGTTCAATTATGCATGTTAGGTGGTTAGAATAGATTAATTAAGGGCTAAAGAGATTGTGCTATTTATCTAGATAGGTTTGGAAATTTTCTAGGCCTGTTTAAGTGGTTAGATTAGCGTTTCTGGCCTAAGTTGGTATTTATGGTAATTAAATTGCATTATTTATTTATTTTTGGTATCTATTTAATTAATTAATATTTTTCGAAAATTATACCAGGATAGTCGGTCACCGGAATTTTGTGCTGATTGCAATGGTGTGCTTAGTTTATGCAATTGAGTGTTAATTTGTGCAAATTGAGTGATGATTGGAATTTTGGTTATTTTTTTCCAAAATTGTGAAATTTCAATATTTAATTAGAAAATCCCGGGTATCAGGTTTTAACACCGAAAATGGTTTTAAAGACTATATCAAATAGTGGGCTTTTTAAAAGGTAAGGTATCAATTTTTCTGGTTCAAATTGACCATGTTTCTACACATGATTATTTTATCGTGTATTTTTAATATGAAGAAAATAGGCCAAGTTCACTTTTTTAATTGAGGCATTTGAATGCAATGCATGGTGTTCTTGGCCAAGATTGAATGATCGTGTGTTGGTTAAGAGAACCTATCCCCGAAATGAGTCAGGTGGACGTGCCCCTATATGAGATGCCCTATTAATGGATGTCGGATTGCAGTAGAGGCTGGACCGAAGCTCCTTCGGGAATGACGTCCTCGATGTGTGTCGGGTGGACGTTGTTGTACTCAAGGGATGAGGCGATGCCTGGTTAAGTGAGAAGACCGTCGAACGTCGAGTAGGCCGTGCTCGTGTATTGCCGTGATTAATAATTAGAACGCATGCTCAGTGAAATTGACATGCCTGATTATGGGACAAAATTGTGTAGAATGGTATGTAACGTGTCATAATGATTTGGCCTTATAATTGGGACCCTTGTGTTTATTGAGATGGAGTGGTGGCGTTCCAATTGTTTGAGCTTGATTACTGCATATGGTTGTATATTTGAACTGTGCTAACCCGCAAGGAGGATATGAGACGAGGTAAGTCTTTGTGATTGTGTGCTTGTGTGGCTAGGCGTATTTCCTTCCTAGTCGGAGTTGAGGGGGTGAACTTGCTAAGACATTATCTCACCCTGTCATGGGCTCAATTCTTTTCAGGTTCTAAGATGGCGGTCTCGCCGGTTTGTTATGGTCAACCTCAGACGGTTACTGAGCTGGTTACTAACTACCCTGTTCCCGGAGGCCATGGGGTCTGGGTTTACGAGCTTGTAATGACCACCGTCTAGGTTGATGAGGGCCTACCTCAGAGGGTACCTCATCGATTTAGGGCGTGGTTTCGCCGTAGGCACAATGGATACAGAGTTGGTCCCCTCCAAGGTTTTGAGGTCCCCACTGTGGTAGTCGATGCCGCTTTTGGCGAGGATACAGCTGACCATCCTGATGGTGCTATGGAGTACCGGAGCCCCCGGAGCCTGTGGAGTCCGAAGGATCGGTGGACGTGTCCAACTAGGGGGTTGTAGGACAGTTTTCCTTTTTGAGGGCTAATCTTTTTGGTAGACAGACTATTTCTGTACATAAACCCAGTTTGTGTATAAAAGCGTGTTTTGGTTATGAATTTGTTATCCTGCTTTTCTGTCCCATGATGTTTGTTGTTAGGGGATTCGTTTAATTGCTTCGCATGTGCAATAAAATGAATGAGTCAGCGACGCGTCTTGGGACGTCACATTTTCATCTACCACCGAGGGATGTGGGCATGCTCGGGGCTTCGGGGTCGTGACAGTCAGAAACCTGGAGTGCCAAAACTTGGCACGAGATGACACTTAAGTACCAAAAGTTAGGAAAGTAACACTTAAGTGCCAAAATCGGAGTAAAATGGATCAGTTAAGTACCAATGGCGAGAAAATCCGGCCAAATTGCATACATGGCATTTTCCAGTGACATGCTTTATTGAGGTGGCAAATATCTATATATATATATATAAAGCACATGTGACGAAAATGGCATCGCCCCATTCACATTGGCTTCATTGACTTAAACGACATCGTTTTTCCTTAGTGCTAAATGATGTCCTTTAGTTTTTGTTTTTTTGGCTTAACCAAATATGGCTATCGCCACTCCTCTCCGTTCTCGCATTCACACTAGATATGATGTTCTTCTCTCCATCGCCATTCATGCTAGTTACTGGCTCGTTGTTGTTAGTCGCCATTATCCTCACTTAGGTTTGTCCCTGTGGTGAAATTAGGGCTTGGACTCATCTAGTAAGGCTCCCATAAAAAATTTGGGCTCGGCTAAGAAATATAGGGGTCGACTGGTATTTTGATGTGAGATTTAAGGCTCATATGTAGTGCTAAAAATCTTGATGGGGGTTTTGATTGGCAATTTAGGGCTCGGCCTCAAAATGTAGGGCTCGACGGGGGAGGGGGGCAATTTGAGGTCCTATGCTACAGTGATGTATGATTTAAAGCTCAAATGTGATATTCTGATGTACGAAGGCAATTTTTAGGGGTCATATGTGAAATTTAATGTGCAATGGCGATTTTTAGGGCTTGGAGGGGTTGTCGTGAGGACCTCTGGACCACTGAAGAATAAAATGAGAAAGCCAAACAAAGAATGGCAGAGGGGGAGGTCTTGGGTCAGAAAATGATGAGCAGGACAGGTGCAAAGATGACGTTGCTCTTATTGCCACATGACATGGCATAATACTAAAAGTTGTCAATTGAGGAAGCAGCAAGAACTGTTGAGGCTAGTCAAAGGGCTTACTGAAGGGACAATTGGAGAAGGGCAAATAAAAGGGCCAACGAGTCGACTGTTCTTTAGTTGACAATAAGAAACCCAGGAAGTCATGAAATTTGTGTTTATGTTGCTTTATGATTTGTTACAAATATGTATTTTATCCCACTTGGCCTTGTATGTAATGTCTTTATCAGGTCACGAGAAGGACATGTGAAGGATTGGCCGAAATCTTTGTTGTACTTGAAATTGAAAGACCTATTTAAAGAAGGCAAGGTAGAAGACGGTCAGTTAAAGGATTGGTCAAAGCAGCTAAAAGGCTAGTTCAATCGACTGTTCTTCAGTAACAGAGAAAAAAAGTACAAAATAAGTTCAACAATTTATGTTTAGTTTTCCTTTATTTTATTATATGGCTCAATGTTATATTTATGATGTCTTTTGCATCTTTCTCAAGTTCGAAAAAGACAAGTTGGAGCTCAACTGCTAATAGAAGGGCCAATTTAAAGGCCACCACAAGGGCCACCCAAAGGACCAACAGAAGGTGACACTGAAGTTGAAGGGCTAGATAAAAGGACAACCAAAAGAAGGTCCGGTGAAGGGCCAGTTATAAAAAGGCTATCAAGAAGACGCCGAACTGAAGAATTGGTCAAAGAAGCCCCTACCGTAGCTGAAGTGCCAAAAGAAGGGCCTAAGAAATCAAAGATGAGAAGAAGAGCCAACAAATCACATGTTTCGAAAGTGACGCTCCCCTTCGAACAAGAGAAGCTCTTGGGAAAAAGTTAAGACAATATGATTATGGTCTTTATATAGATGAGCATACTGAAATAGTCATTCTTAATATAACTTTGATTAGCTACATTTAATTTAATTTATGCTACAAACTTTTGCTGACAATTTAGTTGTCTTTTTGTAGCTTGGGACAAGTTCAGAGGTTCTTATCTTTTAAGACCCAACTTAAGAATCAACAGCTGCGCCAACAAGGAAGAAGAGTAAGAACCTAGTTGCAGGTTCATTTGAATCAATTTAACTTGGGACAGTTGCAACTTCTTCTCAATTCAACCTTTTACAGTTGCAGCTCCATCAAAATTAGTGCATCTTGATGATAGGGCTAGTACGAGCACCTAGAGGGGGGTGAATAGGTGATTAAAGAAATTTTTGTGAATCTTAACAAAACAAATTAATTTCTAAGAGTAATTAAACTAAAAGCATAAAGAACTATAAACAATTATATAAAGTTGCAATTTAAAGTAAAGAGATAAGGGAAAGAGAATTGAGACACAAAGTTTATGGTGGTTCGGGTTAGACCAAGCCTACGTCCACTCTCCCACATTGACAGCCCCATCGGGCTGGATTTCACTATAGACCAAAAGAGATTTTATAGTCTCACGTCCTGATTCCACAAAGTAGAGACTCTATCTAATCTCTCTTTTGAGTACAAGATAAGCTCAACAATTGAAATAACGAAGAACTAGGAGCTTCAAACTTTGAAAATTCTCTTTCACGCACACACTCGAATAACCTGAGCGTCTTCCTTATATACTCCTTCATGCTTTCATAACCGTTGGCACCTTCTAAAGGAGTTCTTCCAATCAACCCGTTGGACAGAATCAATTAGAAAGATCTCGAGTTATTTAAGGAATGTGATGATAGCCCACCAATCATGCTCGCCCATACAATCAGGATCTAGGTTTCCATAAGTAAAACCTTTCAAATATACTCTGCTAATCAAAAATCTAATTATCCAAATTGATTCCAATTAGAATAAACGATCATGAGATGCTATCTCCAACCGTGAGATCTTCTTCAACCGCACGAACGAAATCCTTAGAGATATAATCATATCTGGATAAAGCTTCTTCATCAATTAAATCTTTTCTTCGTCAGTCTGGAAACTATTAGCGAGGGCATACTTTAAATCTTGAGTCTGGAGGTCTTCAGACTTTGATAATAGAGTCTGCAAGTTTTCGACTAGACGATAGAAACGTTTTGTCAACTTCAAAACAAATAGGGAAGTTTTTTTCCAACAATGTCCCTCTTTTTGATGGTGACAAAACTTTCCCGTAGATTTGGGTACTTTTGTCTTGCAAGACAACACTTAAGTGAACCAAGATATCTCATAAAAGATAAGTAGATTAGGATAAGGATAATATCGATTTTGCAACCACAAAAAACATGTTAGTCTTGTAAAAACAACTATCTTTACCACAATCATTAACATAGCTTAAGTTTCTGCAAGCAACCAAAAGATCAAATCAACAGTTTAAAGCAGTCAAACTACAACCAAACAAAAGATAAGTCCAAAAATCCAAACAAAAGATCAAAAACCAAATCAAATCCAAATCAAATCTGCATCAATCTTCTCCCCCTTTTTGTCAACAACAAAAGGTGGAGAGCAAACAAAAAGAGTTGTTGAAAATAGGATCAGAATCATGGCTATTTTGGGAGACAAACAAGCTCGAATTCTCCCATAGAATCCACTATCTTCTCAAGCCTTGCAAAACTCTACTTCAACGATTGAAAGTCTTCACCCTACACAATGGACTGAACTTGATTCTTCAGGGCTTGTAACTGATCGTGCAAAGACATTGAAGTGGCCATGAAAGCATTCTTAAGATCCTGTATCTCATACCCCATAGCATATTGCTGCTTCCTCACATCCAATAAGATCTCTAGCAGCCTCGAAAAGTCTGCTATTTGTTCTGTTGCAGCACTAGGACCAGCCGAGTTAATTCCAAGGGATTTGAGAATGGATGGAGCTTCAGCAGATTGTCCACCATGACTATGAGTAGAGGCTTATGGATAGTGAGAGGCATATACATCATTTAGATATGCTGCAGAACGACTCACATCACTAGTAAAGATAGGCGAAGAAATACCTTTTTGTCCAACAGCTTCCCCTGTTTGGTTGCCTTCAAGTGGAGTAGGTAAGATTTCTTCTTGATCGACTTCAGCTTTAGAGTGGTGTGTGTCACCAGTTCCAGTTCCTGCCATCTCAGATGCACTGGACAAGGAGACAGCCATGGTTGGTTCAAAAGAGTCTTCTTGACCCTTGTCTTTTTCTTCTTCTTATCATCTTTCTTCCCCTCTTTTCGCTTCTTCTTCTTCTTCTTCTTCTTCTTCTTCTTCTTCTTCTCTTTTGTCCTCTTCTTCCTGTTCTCTTCCTTCTTCTTCTTCCTCTGTCCTCCTCTGTTCTTCCTCTTCCTTCTTTGTCTCTTCTCTCTCTTTTTCTCTTTCTTCTGGCTCTGCTTGAGTCTCTTCAAAACTGACAAAACTCTTTAAATTGCATAAGGCTGAAAGAGTCATTTCATCCTCATCCTCTTCATCCTGCAAGATGAGAATTTTTTTCCTCTTCACTAGAGCAGCCATGGGCTTCTTGCCTTTTATCTTTGTTGCAGCAAATTTTTGTTTTGCTTTTGTAGGAGACTTCTCTTCCATGCGTTCCAACACCTTACTGAGCTCTTGCAAGCGCATCTTTTTGACCATTTTGAATCCAATCACCATTGAAGAAATTGTTGACAAACTTAATGGAACAGGGATGTGAATTTTAAAATGTCTAAAAAGACACGTGATAAGAGCAGAATAAGGGAGTTGTTCCTTATCCTTCACAATTGTTCTGTATATGTGGAACATGATAGTGTGAGATAGAGAAAATTTGTACCCGAAATTGATGGCATGCATCAGTTTTGCTTCAGACCGAGACACATCGGTCTTGGATGTCGACTTTGGCCTAATGCAGTTGCTCACGATATTGTGTAACAAGATGTTGGTGGCGTTCATCCTAGAATAGGATACCTTGCCTTCAGCATCCTTGTCTTTCACCAATGACTGAGTAACATAAGCAAAAGGTATACTAAATGGTCAGAAACATCCTCTTCCCACCCCCAATTAGATCAGCCAAAGTATACATATCCACCAAAAACACCTTGTCTCTTATAGTAAAAGAAAAGCTGTTTGCATCCACGAAAGATAAGTTTGAATAAAAGTATGCAAAGAGTTTAGTATAAGCAGCAGTGGATTCAGAACAAAAGTGCTTCAATTACAGAGTAGCAAACTTCTTTCGCAAATTTACTTTCACTGAATCAAGGAAATCAAAATCGACATTCCTAAGGTGCATAACCCCTCTCTTCAAAGATATTCGAATAAATCCTTTGTGGTTCTTTGATCTAAATAGATTAGACCCATCAGTAATATTTGCAGCCACTCCCGTTCTAGGCTGAAAATAGGAAAACATCCTTTCATTGTCATCCAGTCCCTGAGGTTGATTAGCTATCCCAAAGTGTGGGTCACTAGGAAAATCAGAAAAGGCTTTTTCAGCCAAACCCTTTTCGGCAATACCCATCCTTTCCATGTCACGCAAAAATAGAGTCTCGTTCTTAAACCCCATCTCTTTCAAGTATTCATCAATTAATGACATGTTAGTTCCTCCTCTTTTCAAATTAGAATAAAGCTTGAAAGCGACTTGAGGAGTTAGTGTTCTTATAGGTTCCACTTCTTCCAAAACTTCTTCTTCTGGATGAGTCGGTAGTGGAGTTTGACGCCGAGAAGGTTGTTGCTAATTTTGTTGCTGTTGAGGAGTAGAAACTTCTTCTTTGGTCAAGTCGTAGTGGGTAGGACTCTCGGGCATGTGCCGTGGTTCCCTGCTTGCAATTCTTGATGACTTTATCGAAGACATCGTTTCTTTCAAGGGAGAAATTCACAGTCTTGCTTGAAAGGTGAAAACTTTTTGGATTAAACAATGAGAAAAGTGAGAGCAAGTGGGAGTTTGGAATTCTAGGGTTTCGAGAGTGAAAACGAAGAAGACGGATTTCAACAGTATATAAAGCAAGTGAAACGAGGTAAACAAAGTGACATAAAAGGAAAAGTAAATATACCTTTTCGAAAAAGAATAACTGCCTTTTTGAAAATGAATAAATGCCTTTTCGAAAATAAAATAATTTCAATCAATCAGCAGTTAATGAGTAACCGTACCTTTTCAAATTTTTTAACCAAAATTAAATTCACCAATACCGAAATAACTTATAGTTGTAACTCTTGACTTTTTGAGTTTGAACATCTTTAGACTTTATCCCTGAGTTTGAGCTCCTTCAGACTTGATGAGATAAAATGTTAAGTCTAGTGCAAATAGACTCAAATAGACTTTTCTCCAGTGGTTTTGTAAATATGTCCGTCAGCTAATTTTTTGAATCAATGAATTGGATCATAACTTCTCCATTTTGAACATGATCTCTAATGAAGTGGTGTCGAATTTCTATATGCTTTGCTCTAGAATGAAGAATTGGATTCTTTGTGAGATTAATCGCGCCGGTATTGTCACATTTGATCTCTGTGCATGAGTCTTCAATTCCAAAGTCTCTTAATTGTTGTTTTATCTATAGGATTTGAGAACAGTAACTTCCAAGGGCCACATACTTTGCTTCTACTGTTGAAAGAGCTACAGTACTTTGCTTTCTTGAAAACCAAGATACTGGCCTGTTTCTTAGTAGTTGGCAGGTACCTGAAGTGCTTTTTCTATCAACTCTGCAACCTACTAGATCTGCGTCTGAATATCCAAGGAAAGTAAAGTCTCATTCTTTGGGATACCACAGACCTAACTTTGAGGTAGTTGCAACGTATTTGATGATGCGTTTTGCAGCACTTAGATGAGATTCTTTGGGATTAGATTGAAATCTAGCACAGATGCAAACACTAAACAAAATGTCAGGTCTAGAAGCAGTAAGATAAAGAAGTGAACCAATAATACTCCTGTAGAGCTTCTGATCAACTTTCTTTTCTCCTTCATCTTTGTCTAGTTTCGAAGAACTAGACATTGGTATTTCAGTCTTTTTGCAATTCTCCAATCCGAACTTTTTAACAAGTTCTTTTGCATATTTCTCTTGGTGAATGAAAATTCATTCTTTCAATTGTTTCACTTGTAGTCTGAGAAAGAAGGATAATTCACCCATCATGCTCATCTCGAATTCATCCGGCATAGACTTAAAAAACTTCTTGCATAGGCTTTCGTTAGGTGATTCAAATATAATATCATCAACATAGATTTGAACAAGTAGAAAGTTTTTACCTTCTCTTTTAATAAACGATCTAGTGTCCACTTTACCTTTGACAAATATCATTTTGAATTAGAAACTTACTTAACCTGTTGTACCAAGCTTGAGGTGCTTGCTTTTAATCCATATAGAGCCTTTTTTCAATCTGAATACCGAGTCTAGTTTCCTTGGGTCTTCAAAACCGGGAGGTTGTTCCATATAGACTTTTTCTTGGATAAATCCATTTAGGAATGCACTTTTGACGTCCATTGGAATAACCTAAAATTCTTATAACAAGCAAAAGCAAGTAATAATCTAATTACTTCTAACCTTGCTATTGGAGCATAGGTCTCATCATAGTCTATCCCTTCTTATTGTGTATATCCTTTGGCCATGAGTTTTGCTTTATTCCTTACTACTTTTCCTTTTTCATCCAACTTGTTCCTGAAAACCCATTTAACTCTAATAATAGATTTACCTTTTGGTTTAGGAGTTAATTCCCAAACATCGTTAATGCTGAACTGTCTGAGTTCTTCTTGCATTGCTTCAATCCAGCTTTCGTCAGTTAAAGCTTCTTCTATGTTTTTGGGTTCAATTTCAGAAATAAGTGCCACGGCACTAGACTCTTCTTACCTTTTGGATCTAGTACGAATCCCTTCATTAATGTCACTAATAATAAGTTCTTTAGGATGGCTAGACTTGTGCTTCCAGTTGCTGGTTAGTTTTGTTGGAGAAATCTTCTTGAAGTGTTTTGAAGTTGACAAAACGTTTTTATCGATCTAGTTTGAAGGCTTGCGGACTCGTTGTTTAAAGTCCGAAGACCTCCGGACAGCCGACTCAAGACTCAAAGTCTATCCTCATTGAGTCTCTAATCCGTTGAAAAAGGTTATCCAAAACTGGATGTTTTGTTAAAGATTTAACTTTATCAACCGGAGAAGATCTCGTGGCCGGAGAAGACATAACGGAGTCCTTTGATTGATCGAAGATTGACTCGATAATTGAAGATCCGGTGATTGCCTAAATATTATTGGAAGGTTCTCGCTTATGGAAACCGAGATCCCGATTGTATGGGCGAACAGATTGATGGGCTATCAACACGTTCCTTTAATAGCTTGAACAATCTTCCTAATTGATTCTGTCCAACGGGTAGATTGGAGGAATTCCTTTGGTAAGTGCCAACGGGCATGATGGCATAAAGGAGTATATAAGGAAGACGGTCTTAGTTGTTCAAGGTGTGCGCGATAGAAGAATTCCAAAGTCCAAGCTCCTTTTTGTTTAGACAAATCCTTTGAGCGAATACTTGTATACAAAAGAGAGTCTATATTTGTGAGAAATCTTGAGGAGGTGTGGTAGAACATCTACACTTTGTGGAATCAAGGCAAAGCCAGCTGTAACTTCTCTTTTGTTCATAGTGGAATCCGGCCCGAATAGGCTGTCGGTGAAGAAGAGTGGACGTAGGCTTGATATAAGCCGAACCACTATAAACCGCGTGTTCAATTTTCTCTTCTCTCGGTCTTACTTTGATTAACGTTTCCTTCTACTGTCTAGTATTGTGCAATTGTTGAAGAAAAATCTTTTATATACCTATTCACCCCCCTCTAGGTACTCATACTAGCAATATCAATTGGTATCAAAGCCTGTGTACTTACTTTATTTGAAGTGTTTTACTTCGTAGTAAAAGATCCATGGCTAGTATGCTAGCACTAGGGCTGATGGAAGGGCAAAGCAATACCAGACCACCTTACTTTGATGGAAAGGATTACAACATCTAGAAGAACAAGATGAAAGCTTTCCTTCGATCAAAGGATCCTCTGGAATGGGACGTTGTAGAAAAAGGAATTACTCCTACCACCGCATCGCCCTCGAAAGAGGAAAAGAAACTGATGAGACCAGCGGAATGACTCGGAAGAGATAATCAAGAGACAAGCACTCGATGCAAAAGCAATTTATTCTTTATATTGTGCTTTGTCACCAACTGAATATAATAGAATATCTTCTTGTGTTACAAACAAAAGAAGTTTTGGACAGATTGCATATCACCTATGAAGGAACAGATCGAGTGAAGGAAACAAGAATCAACATTCTTCTCGGTCAATACGAAGCCTTCGAATGAAACCGGGAGAATCAATATCGACATGTTTAGTCGTTTTACGATATTGTGAATGGTCTTGAAAATCAAGGTCAACCAACTTCTGATCCCATGAAGGTAAACAAGCTACTGCGTGGACTCTCCAGGGATTGAAATCACATAAAGACTTCGATAAGAGAGACGCAAAGAATTATGCCACTATCTGTCGACGAGCTAATTGGAACTCTTCAGTCTTATGAAGTGGAACGGATCAATGAAGATGAAGATCCAAAGGTAAGAAATCCATTGCATTAAAATCAAATGATGATTCTGGATGATACAGATTCAAGAAGATATGGACGATGAGGAGCTTGCTCTCATGATAAGAAGATTCAGAAAACTGAATAGAAAAGGAAGAAGGTTCAACTCAAAGAAACAAAGCTTTCAAAGACAAATGAGACCAAGTCTGGTGATGATGAGAACCAAACAAAGATGTAGTCCGCTTTGAATGTAAGAAAAGGGACACATCGTAGACCTAACCTCTTCAAGAAGAAGAAAGGAAAAGCTGAAAAATTTCGAAAAGCTCTTAAAGCCGAAACCCGGGTGATACGAGTGTGAAGAAAGTGATAATGAATATGCCAATCTATGTCTGATGGCACAATCAGACTCAGACTCTGGATCAGACTCAGACAGTGAATTTGAGGCAAGTAATTTTAAAATTCCTGTCAAAGTTTCTAAATACATTGATGAACTGTGTTTTAGTCTTAAGACTTCTCTCAAAAGAATTTCCGAACTGAAAAAGGAAAACTCAGCTCTAAAACAAAAGGAAAATGTTTTAGTAGAAAGAGTTAAAAGTCTAGACTTGATCAAGTTTCCACTCTTAAAGAAAATGAAGATAATCTTTCAAAAGAAAATGCTCTTTTAAAAACAGACTTATCAAATATCTCAAAGAAATTTTCAATAGGTCTGAAAAACTTGAGAAAATTCTTTCAGCTCAAAGACCTTACTTCAATAAGTCCGGTCTAGGTATGACAGCAGAAACAATTCCCTTGATTGATTTTCCTAAAGTAAAAGAAAGAATTAAGAAAAGACTCTCGAGAGAGGCTTACAAAAATCACTTCAAGAAAGTTTTTGTAAAATCTGTAGGTAGAAATGCTCTCAGATGTTCAAATGCAACAGTCCGGATCACTTCGAAAAAGAGTGTCCTATGGTTTGGAAACCGTTAAGAAAATATGGGCTAATACTGCTTATGTTACTAACACCAAAGGACCCAAGAAAGTTTGGGTACCAAAGAAAGCTTGAGACTCTATTTTAAATGCAGGTCACCGTCAAGAAAAAGGTAAAGTGGTATCTTGACAGTGGATGCTCAAGACACATGACAGGAGACTCAAATTGTTTTATAAAGCTTGCTCAAGTAAATGGTGGAAAAGTTTCATTTGGAGGAAACAACAAAGGAAGTATTGTGGGATTTGGAACTGTGAAAATTGGAAATCTCACAATAAGTAATGTTTCCTTAGTGGAAGGACTCAATTACAATCTTCTCGAAGATTAGTCAACTGTGTGATACTGGTTTCAAGATCTTCTTTCAAGAAGGAATATGTTCGGAATCAGTAAAGACTCTACTCGAGTCTTTCATGGGTCGAAGACATGGAAACATCTATCTTCCGGATGTGAAACCAAATGAATCGCAATGTTTTATCTCAATTCAAGACGAAGCAAGCTTATGGCACAGAAAGCTTGGTCATGTCAACATGAAGCAATTAGCCAAAATCTCATCAAAACAGCTTGTTCGAGGACTACCCAAATTACCTTATCAAAAGACTGATCCATGCACTCCATGTATTCTGGGAAAGCAGGTAAGAAATTCATTTAAGCCAATAAATCATGTCTCTACTAATCATGTACTACAGTTGCTGCATATGGATCTCTTCGGACCAACCAGAACACGTATTGGAGGTAAGAAATATTGCCTAGTAATTGTGGACGATTACTCCCGTTTTACTTGGGTATATTTCCTTGCAAGTAAGTCCGAAACCTTCTCGTATTTTGAAAAATTTGCTAAAAAGGTTCAAAATGAAAAAGGATGTGTCATCTCAAGTATAAGAACAGATCATGGAGGTGAATTTGAAAATCAAGATTTTATAAAATTTTGTGATGAATCTGGATTTAATCATGTGTTCTCCTCTCCATATACTCCTCAGCAAAATGGAGTTGTGGAAAGAAAGAACAGATCTCTTCAAGAAATGGCTAGAACTGTTTTAATTGAAAGCAAGATTTCTTCATGATTTTGGGCTGAAGTTTGTTTCAACAGCATGCTATATAATCAATAGAGTCTTCTTAAGACCTATTCTAGAGAAAACCCTTATGAGTTATTCAAAGATAAGAAGTCTATTGTTTCATACTTTCATGTATTCGATTGCAAATGTTTTATATTGAAAAATGCAAAAGATCGAGTTGGTAAGTTTGAAGAAAGATCAAATGAAGGTATCTTCCTTGGATATTCTACATGAAGCAAAGCCTTCAGAGTCTATAACAAGAAGAGCCAGTCTGTAGAGGAGTCAATGAATGTCAAATTTCAAGACTCAACGCAAGATGAATCAAGTCAGACTCATCAAGAAGAGTCTGAACCTGCTCCAGACATTCCAAAGCTTACAACTCAAGAAGCATCTCAGACTCTGGAAAACCAGCATCAGGATGTTCGTGAATATCCAAACAAAGAGAGAAATCATCAACCAGACAAATCAACAAGTAACTGGAAGCATAAGTCCAGTCATCCCAAAGATCTTATAATCGGCGAAATTAATGAAGGAATTCGCACCAGATCCAAAAAGGCGAGAAGAGTCTAGTCTTTGTAGCTCTCGTTTCGAAATTGAACCAAAGAGCATAGAAGAAGCTTTATCGATGAAAGCTGGATTGAAGCTATGCAAGAAGAGCTCGACAGTTCAACATTAATGATGTTTGGGAATTGACATCCAAACCAAAAGAATTTCAGGTTATTCCAAATGGACGTCAAAAGCGCCTTCCTAAATGGATTTATCCATGAGGAAGTTTATGTGGAACAACCACCAGGGTTTGAAGACCCAAAGAAGCCCGACTCGTCTTCAGACGAAAAAGGCTTTGTATGGTTTAAAGCAAGCACCTCGAGCTTGGTACGACAGATTGAGTAAGTTTTAATACAAAATGATTTTGTCAAAGGTAAAGTAGATACGACTTTATTTATCAAAAAGGAAAACAAAAGTTTCTTACTTGTTCAAATATATGTGGATGACATTATTTTCGGATCCTCTAATGAAAATCTGTGCAAGAAATTTTCTAAGTCTATGCGGATGAGTTTGAAATGAGTATGATGGGAGAGTTAACATTCTTTCTTGGTCTTCAAGTAAAACAATTGAAGGAAGGAACTTTTATTTATCAAGAAAAATATGTTAATGATCTTGTCAAAAGATTTGGACTGGAAAAGTGCAAAAAGATCGACATACCGATGTCAAGTTCTTTGAAGATAGACAAAGATGAAGAAGGGAAGAAAGTTGATCAAAAGCTGTACAGAGCATCATTGGTTCACTCCTTTATCTTACGTTTCTAGACGACATCTTGTTGAGTGTTTGCATCTGTGCTAGGTTTCAATCGGATCCTAGAGAATCCCATCTCGGTGCTGCGAAACGCATCATTAAATACGTTGCTTCATCATCAAGCATCGGTCTTTGGTATCCTAAGAAGGAGACTTTAATCTTCCGGGATATTCGACGCAGATCTGGCCGGTTGCGAGTTGATAGAAAGAGCACTTCGGGAACTTGCGCTTGCTTGGAAGCGGGACAGCGTCTTGGTTTTCAAGGAAACAAAGCAATGTGTCCCCTTCAACAACAAAAGCAGAGTATGTAGCCCTGGGAAGCTGCTATTCGCAAATTCTATGGATAAACAACAGCTAAGAGACTTTGAAATTGAAGACTCATGCACGGAGATTAATTGCGACAACACCGGTGCTATCAACCTCACCAAAATCCAATTCTCCACTCAAGAGCAAAGCATATAGAGATTCGACATCACTTTATTAGAGACCATGTTCAAAATGGAGATGTTTCAATTCAATTTGTTGACTCAAAGAATCAATCGGCGGATATATTCACAAAGCCTTTGGAGAAAATCAATTTGAGTCTATACGTTCCGTACTCAACATTTTGAGGTATGAGGATATCAAAGTCTAAAGACTTTAAGACTTAGTCTTACAAGACTTTATCTCGAAAGATAGTCTTGGTACGACCGTCAGACTGTAAGTCTTTCTCTCTTGAATCTCATCTTGAAAAGGTACGATCGTCAGACTTTGTTTAAATTGTTGCTATATTTAATTGACGTAAATATTGCATCATTTCATTTTCAAAAAGGAAGTTATTTTTGAAATGGCTATTTTTATGAAAAGACAGTTATTTTGAAAAGGCATTTTTTTATTTCCTTTGTGACGGTTCGTTTATCCCTCTTTTTAAACCGATCGTGCACTTTTGTCGATTTCTCTTCACTTTTCTCTCAAAACCCTAGAAAGCATCGATCCTCCATTCCCGTTTGTCTTCTTCGTTTAATCCTCAAAAGTTGTCATCTTTCCCGAAAGTCAAGCAAGGAATCTTCCAAAACCGAGAAAGATGTCATCTTCAAGAAAGTCTTCAAGAATTGCAAGCGGGGACCATGGCGAATGAGTGAGGGGCCTACGCACTTCGATCTTGCAAGAAGAAGTGACTCCCGTAACAGCAAGCGAACCCACAACATTCTCAACAGCGTCATTCTCCTCCATCTAGTCCTCAAGGCGTTGATCATCAACAACAGGAAGAAATCATCGAGGATGCAGACCTTGTAAGAGTTCAAAAGCCCGCTTATATTTACCAGTTATATCGTGCCTTAAAAGGAATTCGTACTCCTTTGAACTACATTGATGATTTTCTTAAAGACAAAGGCCATGGGAACGAATATATCTTTTCTCATAAAAATGGAAAGTTTGGGAATTGCTCGAAAAGGGGTGGTTGAGGAAACCCTTGCAAATATCCCAAGTGATCCTCGTGACTGGGGGCCGAATCCTGTAGATGGGAATGATGATGATAAATTATACAGTCAATTTCAACCGAAAATGGGTGTTGCGGTTGAAAATCAAGGAAAAAAAAGGAGATTTGTTCGAATCAAAGGAGCAAAGGATCTCGTACTCGAAATTGCTGAAGCGTTGGGTGATAAACCCTAGGAGTGTGGATTTTTATTTTCTGGATGTGTGAATATGAACTTGAGGGAAAAGTTCAGTTATCTTCAACTTGAAAAGTTCCGCTCCGACTCTACAGAGGCCTATGCTTTGAATTAACTGCATATTTCTATTCAAATCTAAGCTTTTGGATGCGAATAGATTCTCTTTCAGCGTTAAAGACCAAGACTATGTTGTGGATATGAATATGTCAAGCGATGTGTTAGAAGTCGAAAGAGGAAGATATCAACCAATCAAAGTTTCCATTGCTCGGGCACACATGAACTGGGTGAAGGACAGGGAGAACGATGAAAAGATCACCTACTTAAGGATGGGTGCATTCAACATCTTGCTTCACAAGATTGTGATTAATTGCCTCCGACCGAAATCAACTTCCAAGACCGATGTTTCAAGTTCGAGGCCAAGCCGATGTATGCCATTCTCTTTGGAAAAAGGTTTTCTCCCTCACACCGTGATGTTTCACATGTATAGAGCAATGATGAAGGATAGAGGTCAACTCCCTTACCCAAGCCTTGTTACGAAGTTATTCGACATCTAAATATTCAGCCTCCACAAATCTTTTGTGTTCGACCATGCGATCATATGGTGGTAGGACTGAAAATGGTGACCAAAATGCGTCCGAAGGAACCGAGCAAGGAGTTGGAGAAATTCAAGGAGAAGACTCGCAAAATCTCATCAAATCTCTTCTACAGCTAAAGAAAAGGAAGGAGCCCATGGTTGCTCCATCCAAGAGAAGAAGAGCTCTCCTCGTTGAGGATGAAGATGATGAGGAAGACATCACCATCTTTGCTTTGGCTTTGAAGAATTTAAGTCGTTACATTTCCCGTAAAGAATCGGAACAAATGACGAAAGAAGCAGAGGAGAAGGAAGAAGAAGAAATAGAAGCTGAAAAAGAAACAGAGGAGGAAAGACCTGAAGAAGAAAGAAGAGAAGAAGGAGAACCTCGAAGAACACTCTTCTCCACCGTAGGCATGGAAACGGGGGAGATCGGGAGAAAGGAGTGAAGTCTTCATATCCCGATGCAAGTGAAAGAGTCGGGCTCACCAGCGACCTGAGGATGTTTATGCATCTCGGTTTCCGAGGAAGGTCATGAAGTTTCATCGCCAAACCTGCAAGATTATGCCGATCTACCATCGTCTCGCATTTACTCCATCGATTGAGCCAAGCAAGTACTCAAACTGATAATGGAGCAGATTTTCGCAAAATCATGGATATTCTCTTGGAGATGCGAGGTCAAATTTATGCCTTGGGATGCGGTTCAAAGCTTGAAGAATGAAGGTCAAGCTTCTTCCTGTTCATTGAATGATAAAATGCAAGCCCTCTTTGTTCGAATCGTGCCAATGCCAAGAGTGATGAGATTGCACATCTAAAGTAAGACTTTAAAAGGCCGGAAGGCATCGTTCGATCTATGGAAGATTTCCAGCTTGTCCGCGTTCGTTCCCAAGCAATCTTGACTTCATCTCATCCTTTTTAATGATGACAAAAAGGGAGAGATGCAAGATTTGAACAAAAACTTTTCATTCATTAAACTTTTAATTGTTTGTTGGATTGTTTTGTGGTTTGAACTCGTTTGACTTTGTTTTGTGTCTGGATGAGAACTGAACTAGACTTGGACTTGACTGCTTCTATTAACTAATATTGATATCTTATGGATGGCTTCATCATATACTAGACTAACCTATTTTCTGTGGTTGCAGATTCTAGTGTTATTCTGTTAGCCATATATCTCTATAAGATATGCATATGTGTTTGAGAAATGTTTTGCAGGTCAAAGATATCCAAATCTGCAGGAAAGTTTTGTCACCATCAAAAGGGGGAGATTGTTGGAGAAATCTTCTTGAAGTGTTTTGAAGTTGACAAAACGTTTCTATCGGGCCTAGTCCGAAGGCTTGCGACTCGCCGTTTAAAGTCCTCGAAGACCTCCCACAGCCGTGACTCAAGACTCAAAGTCTATCCTCATTGACAGTCTCTAATCCGTTGAAAAAGGTTATCCAGAACTGGATGTTTTGTTAAAGATTTAACTTTATCAACCGGAGAAGATCTCGTGGCTGGAGAAGACATAACGGAGTCCTTTGATTGATCGAAGATTGACTCGATAATTGAAGATCCGGTGATTGCGTAAATATTATTGGAAGGTTCTCGCTTATGGAAACCGAGATCCTCGATTGTATGGGCGAACATGATTGATGGGCTATCAACACGTTCCTTTAATAGCTTGAACAATCTTCCTAATTGATTCTGTCCAACGGGTAGATTGGAGGAATTCCTTTGGTAAGTGCCAACGGGCATGATGGCATAAAGGAGTATATAAGGAAGACGGTCTTAGTTGTTCAAGGTGTGCGCGATAGAAGAATTCCAAAGTCTGAAGCTCCTTTTTGTTTAGACAAATCCTTTGAGCGAATACTTGTATACAAAAGAGAGTCTATATTTGTGAGAAATCTTGAGGAGGTGTGGTAGAACATCTACACCGTGGAATCAAGGCAAAGCCGTGCTGTAACTTCTCTTTGTTCATAGTGGAATCCAGCCAATAGGTGTCAAGTGAAGAAGAGTGGACGTAGGCTTGATATAAGCCGAACCACTATAAACCGCGTGTTCAATTTTCTCTTCTCTCGCCTTACTTTGATTAACGTTTCCTTCTACCGTCTAGTATTGTGCAATTGTTGAAGAAAAATCTTTTATATACCTATTCACCCCCCTCTAGGTACTCATACTAGCAATATCAAGTTTGACAGATTGTTGATCTTCTTATTCAGTTGATTCTTCAACATTCGTTCGATGTTGTTCTTCTGAAGTCTAAGCTACTACAGGATGAGTCTGAATCAATTGACTCTACGAGGAGTCTTGAAATTTGACATTCATTGACTCTTCAACAGACTGAGTCTTCTTGTTGAATACTCTGTATGCTTTGCTGGAGGTTGAATATCCAAGGAAGATTCCTTCGTCTAATTTTTCTTCAAACTTACCAATTTGATCATTTGCATTTTTCAAGACAAAACATTTGCAACCAAACACATGAAAATAAGAAACAATTGGCTTTTTCCCTTTGAATAACTCATAGGGATTTTTCTCCAAGATAAGCCTCAAGAAAACTTTGTTAATAATATAACATGTTATATAAACTGCTTCAGCCCAAAAACGAGAAGAAATATTACCTTCAATTAAAAGAGTTCTTGCCATTTCTTGCAAAGATCTATTCTTAAAATAGCATACCCTTTCTCATTCTATACTTTCTGGGCAAAATTTGAAAAGTGAGAGAATGTTTCAAACTTACTTGCCAGAAAGTAAACCCAAATAAATCGTGAATAGTCATCCACTATTACTAGGCAATATCTCTTTCCACAAATGCTTTGAGTTCCCGTTGGTCCAAAGAGATCCATATGCAGGAGCTGCATCACACAATTAGTAGAAACTTGATTTATTGATTTAAAAGAACTTCTAACTTGTTTTCCCAACACACATGGTGTGCATAAGTCAGAGTTTTTGTATTTCAGGTTTGGTAGTCCACGTATAAGCTTCTTCGAAGAGATTTTGGCAATTTGCTTCATGTTGATATGGCCAAGCTTCCGATGCCAGAGATTCGCTTCATCTTGAATTGAAATTAGGCACTGAGATCTTTCTTGTTTGATATCCAAAAGATAGATGTTCCCATGTCTTCATCTAGTAAAAGATTGAGAAAGATCTTTACTAGTTCCCGAACATACTCCTTCCTAGAAATTGATTTTGAATCCAGTGTTGCATAGTTGACTAATGATGAGTAGATTGTAATTTAGTCCTTCCACCAAGGAGACATTGTTGATTGTGAGACTTCCAATCCTTACTGTTCCACATCCAATAATTCTTCTTTTGCTATTTCCACCAAAAGAGACTTTTCCTCAATTTGTTTGAACAAGCTTTATAAAACAACTTGAATCTTCTGTCATGTGTCTTGAAGAGCCACTATCCAAATACCATTTAACCTTCTTTTTGATAGTGACCTGCAATTAAAAAAGAAACTCAAGCTTTCTTTGGTATCCACATTTCTTGGGTCTAGTGGAGTTAGTGCAATATACAGTTTTTGCCCAATCCTTCTTAACATGTCTCCAAACCATAGGACAGTTTTTCTCAAAGTCTTCTGAGTTGTTATACTTAGAACATTTGAGAGCACTTCGGCCAACAGGTTTTACAAAGACTTTTTGAAAATGATTTCTATAAAAGGCTTTTGTAGGTCTTTGTTTGATTCTCTCCTTTACTTTTGGAAAATCAATTAGAGGAATGGTTTCAAAAGTCATTCCCAAACCTGATTTGTTAAAGTAAGGTCTTTGTACCGAAAGAATCTTTTCCAACTTCTCATATCCTACTTAAAATCTTTTTGAAATATTTGAAATGTCATTTTTCAAACATGTATTTTCTTTTGAAAGAGAGTCTGCATTTTCTTTCAAAATGGCAAAACTTCTGTCTAAATTTTCGAACTTTTCTTTCCAAGATTTTTCCTGTTGCTTCAGTGTAGAATTCTCCCTTTTTAGCTCGGAAATCCTCTTAAGAGAAGTTTTGAGGCTAAGACAAAGTTCATCAATATATTTCGAAACTTTAGTATGAATTTTTAAATTACTTACCTCAATTTTGCTGTCTAAGTCTCAGTATCCAGTCTCGAGTCTGATTTTGATTTTGCCATTAAACAAATATTGGCATAATCTTCATCACTTTCTTCGCATTCAGTATCACTCCAAGTTTTTGCTTTGAGAGGCTTTTTGTATTTCTCAACTTTTCCCTTCTTTTTCTTCAATAAAGGATAGTTGGGTTTGATGTGTCCATTTTTCTTGCATTCAAAGCAAATCACATCTTTATTGGACTCATAATCTTCAGTTGATTTGTTTTGAAACTTTTGTGTGTTTTGTTTCTTCCAGTTGAATCTTATTCCCTTTTTGTTCAATTTTCTAAACCTCCTTATCATAAGTGCTAGCTCTTCATTGTCCATATCTTCTTCAAAGTCTGTAACATCATAGTCATCGTTAGGTTTTAAGGTAATAGACTTCTTACCTTTGAGATCTTCTTTTTCGTTGATTTACTCCACTTCATAGGACTGAAGTGTGGCATGATCCTTTTGCTTTTCCTTATTGAAGTCTTCACGTGATTCCAATTTTTAGAGAGTCCACGTAGCAATTTGTTAACCTTCATGGGTTCTGAGATTGGTTGTCCCTGATAATTTAGACCATTTACAATTTCTGTAAAATGACTAAACATGTCAGTGATAGATTCTCCTGGCTTCATCTTAAAGGCCTCATACTGTCTGAGTAGAATATTGATTCTGGCTTCTTTTACTCGATCAGTTCCTTTGTAGGTAATGTGCAGTCTATCCCAGACTTCTTTAGCTATTTCACAAGAAGATATTATGTTATACTCAGTAGGAGATAACGCACAATATAAGGAGTAAATTGCTTTTGCATCAAGAGCTTGCCTTTTGGTTATTTCTTCTTAAGTCATCTCGCTAGCCTCTGCAACTTCTTTTCCCCTCTCTGAGACCGATGTAGATTTCAGAATGATTCCTTTTTCTACCACATCCCATTTCAAATGATCTTTCGATTTTAGAAATGCCTTAATCTTGTTTTTTCATATATTGTATTCCTTTCCATCGAAATAAGGAGATCTGGTGTTGCTTTGGCCTTCAACGAAACTTGGAGCCAACACACTAGCCATGGATCTTTAACTCAGAAGTAAAAACACTTCAAATAAATGAGCACACAAGCTCGGATACCAATTAATAGGGCTAGTACGAGCACCTAGAGGGGGGGTGAATAGGTGATCAAAGAAATTTTTGTGAATCTTAACAAAATAAATTAATTTCTAAGAGTAATAAACTGAAAGCGTAAAGAACTATAAACAGTTATATAAAGTTGCAATTTAAAGTAAAGAGATAAGGGAAAGAGAATTGAGACACAAAGTTTATAGTGATTCGGCTTAGACCAAGCCTACGTCCACTCTCCCGCACTGATAGCCCACTGGCTGGATTTCACTATAGACCAAAAGAGATTTTACAGTTTCACGTCCTTGATTCCACAGTGTAGAGACTCTACTACATTTCCTCAAGGTTTCATAAGTATCTAATCCCTCTTTTGAGTATAAGATAAGCTCAACAATTGAAATAACGAAGAACTAGGAGCTTCAGACTTTGGAATTTTTCTTTAACGCACACACTCGAATAACCTGAGCGTCTTCCTTATATACTCCTTCATGCCTTCATAACCATTGGCACCTTCTAAAGGAGTTCTTCCAATCAACCCGTTGGACAGAATCAATTAGAAAGATCTCGAGTTATTTAAGGAATGTGATGATAGCCCATCAATCCTGCTCACCCATACAATCAGGATCTAAGTTTTCATAAGTAGAACCTTCCAAGTATACTCTGCTAATCAAAAGATCTAATTATCCAAATTGATTCCAATTAGAATAAACGATCACGAGATGCTATCTCCAGCCGTGAGATCTTCTTCAACCGCACGAACCAAATCCTTAGAGATATACTCATATCTAGATAAAGCTTCTTCATCGAATAAATCTTTTCTTTGTCGGTTTGGAAACTATCAACAAGGGTAGATTTTAAATCTTGAGTCTGGAGGTCTTTAGACTTTGATGATAGAGTCTGCAAGTTTTCAAACTAGACTGATAGAAACGTTTTGTCAACTTCAAAACAAATAAGGAAGTTTTCTCCAACACTTGAGATGGTTAAAGCAGAAGTTACAAGTACATTTAGAAAGAGTGTAAGGATTTTGAATCAAGTTAAAGGTCCATCAAAATAAGCACAAACAGAGGGCGTTGTGCATATTGATTGATGAGATGGGACAGGATAGAGTTTGTGGAGCTTAGGAGTTAGTTTTGTTTATAACTTGTTATTGATGTTTTTTTTTTAAAAGTTTATTATTGAGTTTGTAACACTTAATTTCAATATCAATGGAACAATCTTCCTACTTGTCAATTTTATTTTTTTTTGCCTTTTTCATTTTTTGGATTCTTCTTTTACTTGCTGCCATTGATGATGGGTCTGTGGTGGTAGTTGGCGTGCTGGTGTGGCTAATGGTGGTGGTGGCTAGTGATGCATGTTGGTGGTGGGTTCGTTGTAAGGATTCAGTTGGGGGCTCATGATGCATCTAGTGTAAGTGTGTAGTGTGCACATCTTGCACCAAGTGGTGCTAGTACAAGGCTTAGCTTACACCAACACCTTTTGTAGTAGACCCACCACCAGCATAGTGGCTACCGGGTGATAGGTCTATGGTGGTGGCTAGGTGCTAGTGTGGTGGTTGGGGTGCTGATGTGACTGGTGGTGGTGGCCGATAATGCCTGGTGGTAATGGGCCTGTGGTGGGGGATAGGGGTTCGTACTACACTTAATGCAAGTGTACAGTGTGCATATCTTGCACCAAGTGGTACTGGTATAAGTTGGTGCAAGTTCAGCTTGTACCAGCACCTTTTGCAGTAGCACACTACTAGCACAATGATAGTTGAAGTGCCTGGTATGGTTGATGGTGGTGGCTGGTGGCTAGTATTGCCCGATGATGGTGGCTGGTGATGCTTGGTGGCTAGTGCAGCTTTTAGGGGAAACTTACAAGAATTTGCACTTAATTGATTACATTCTAAAAAACTTGGCACTTAAGTATTCACTTTTAATCACGAGTGGCATTTAAGTGATCACTTTTAATAATAACTTGACACTTAATTGATCATTTTTTAATTACGACTAGTACTTAAGTGATCACTAAATATAACTTATGGCATTCGAGTAATCACTCGTGTCTATCCTGTATATATGCTAGTTTGCTGCAAAATAGAGAAGCTGGTGGTCTATATTCTGTTCAACTTATGGCATATTCATTCAATTCAATGTTTGCTACTAGTTTATGCTTATATTCAGTTCAAGTAAAAAAGCCACCACAACACAATGACCCAATACACATCTATCATTGCTGGTTTATATTCAAGAACAAGCAAAAACATAATACAAGCAGCATCCCATTCACCCATTCCCTTTCCTTGACCTCTCCACAAGTATAGGAAGTAACCCACAATACATATGACAATACAAACAACAACAAAGCTAGAACGATCTTGTGAAACAACACAAACCTCTTCTCATCTCAAAAAGAAAAAAAAAACCTACATTTGATCCAAAACAATTACATTTGTCCATTCATTTTCAATTATGGTAGTTAGAGAAACTTTTTCTCATCTTCAAGTGTTTTACAATTTATCACAAAATAGGATAGGCGGCAAAACAACACCACAATAAATGCTTGGTAACACTTCCATTCAATTTTTATCCTTGAAATTTTGTTCTTCAAATGTTTAGTCAAAAATGCTTGAGCTTGCATTGAGTTAACATTGTCCAAGTCATCCACGAGCATAAATGGAGATTGATGTAGTTGATGTTGTTCATCAAGTAGATCTAATATCACCTCTGTGGTTCGGTGAGAGAATTTCTCATCTACTCATTTGAAATATTTGCACTTCGACCATTCTTTATATCAGGCGCATTCACAAAATCTTCTTCCAAGATTCATTCGAGTCCACAATATTCTTCTTGGACTAGGTAACCTACAAAAACAAAAATGCTCACATTCTCCTTCGCTTTCATGAAAGGAATTTGAGGCTCTACTGAAAGTCCTACTTTCCATTTTCAATATTCGATGATCAAATTTTGGACAAGCCGGGATTAGAGTTCAAGCACTTCAATGGGGATTTTGGCTGATTTAGGGTTTTAGATTTAGGGCAATTTGGGAGACAATGTCATTTTGGCTGATTTATGGCTTTTGTTTTGGCCAACTATGGAAACATCATTATTTTGGGTGAGTCAGAGCTAAGTCAGCTCTTCGGCAAACCACGTAGGCAATCAAAATTAATAAAAAATTGACACATAAGATTTCAAATGGTGTTTGTCAAAGATGGCACTCAAGTGTCCCATTTTCCAATAAAAAGTTGCACTTAAGTGTCACTTTTATAACTTTTGATACTTAAGTATCCTATCATGCCAAGTTTTGGCACTTGAGCTGTACTTCTTTCCTAAGAAAGTTAATTATGGTCGCCCTCCCCCAACCTAATTATACATGACAAAAAAATAAAGTCCGCAGCTTTAAAAATGTCTTAATAAGTATATGGAGTTCTCGCAATCATAAATGTATTATTTTACATCTCTATGATTTACTCTAATCTGATATTGTCACTTAGAAATACATAAAATGATAGATCAAATATCTTATTCCCCAAATATGACTTCGAATTTGTCATCTCTCTATCATTTTTTTTTCTCAAATGAATTTTCACTTTTGTCACTGTTTGCACGCAAATTTCTTCTTTCCTTTGACAGACATATGCACGTGCAATTTTGCTGGTTATTAGAGAAAAGAAATTAGAGATTTACTTCTTCGAAATTGTTCCTCAGATGTATTAATTTCTTTAGCTTCCAAATCTCTTCCTCAACAGCTTTCGATAATAGGCAAGCATGGTTAATAAGACTAATTCGAGTCATTTAAAGATCAGACAACAAATTTAATTTTGCCCTAATTCGTGTATCTAGGTGTGGCATCCCAAAAATTCAAAGCCAAGCCATAAGGTGTGTTAAAGTCTTTAAATAGGTGATAGAATTTCCATGGCTTATGTTTTAGCCATTAGTCTTTTAATTAGATGATTTGTGCTTATGATTGTGAAAATTTAAATTCGATAGATTAATAATTTATGCTTGGCCATGTGCTTAATAAATTAAATTTCAATAACCAAGATGTCCCAAGACTTTGGCCAAGATTAAATTTGAATTTGGAAATAATTATAGAAAGGAATTATAGAAAGGAATTCAAAAAAAAAAAAGGAAAAAAGGGGGTTAAAATTCGAATGGGCCTTAGACCCATTTGGCCTAAGCTTGATGGGCCAAGCTAGTCGGCCCAAGAGGGGAATTCGACCGGCCCATTAGAGGCCCAAGAGAATGATGGCCGGCCCATGCAAGGATCAAGACAAGTGGCGCAAAGAAGGGCATGCATTGGCCTAGACTAGGATGCCATGCATTGGTCCATTTAAGTGGCAAGCAATGATTACTAATCATGAGAAGATGAGGAGATAAAAGGGAAGAGAGAGAGAGGAGTGGCCGGATTCTTTTGGCCGAGAGAGAGACCGTGCGAGAGAGAGAGATCGTGCGCGAGAGAGGGAACGGCCGAGAGAGGAAGGAGGCGGAGCCGAGGAGGAGCCGCCGTGTGCCGCCGTGTCCGTCCGCCGTACGCCGTCGTTTGCTCATCTTAGAGGCAAGTGGAGTCCTCTAGCTTCTCTTGCATGCTTGTATGTTGTTTGCATGTTGAAATTTTGAGTGATAGATGTCAAAAACCGAAGCTTGGATGTGTGGTGTGTGAGTAGTGTGACTGTTTTCGTTCGGATCATGTGAGTCAGAAACTTGTTTGAACTTGCATGTGTGTTTGGAGTCAGATTTTGGCTTTTATGTCTTCATGAAAGTTATATCTAACATCTTTAAATAAAACATACTGAAATTTCGTGAAAAATGGTGGAGATTTGAGGGGTTAAAGTCTTGTTATACGGAGACCTCAGATCTGGAGAGTTTTTACTGACCTCTTGCTAGATTCGTGGTTGCATGCTGGTTTTTGTTGAGAATCTCACTTCGGTTTCTTCATTAAAGTTGTAGGAGACATCTTAAACTACAACATACTCAAATTTTAAGTGAAATGAACAAGTATAGCCTAGTGAATCGACTAGATCTTGAAGAAGATGGTTCTGGGGATGTTTTCCGAGATACCCGAGACTTCAAGGACTTAAATGGTGACTATAACCTGGTTATTTGACCTAGATCTCTTCATGAAAATTGTAAAGAACACCTTGATGTATAACATATCTAAATTTCATAGGAAATGAAAGAGAATAGCTAGGTGAAATCTCAATATTTCGGAGATGTGTTCACTGGACGATGCGGTAATGGATCCAGAAGCTTCGTGAGGTTGTATAAAATAATCTAGGAAGAATCTGGCTTGAAGTTCTTCATGAAAGATGTGTGAAAATGTCTTCGCTATAACTCGGTAAAATGTCGTAATTTTTGGAGGCCATATGGATATTTTAATCGAATTTATTCAGAAACTGTGCATTCTGGTTGTTATCCGAATATTATGTGCTATTTAGTGGAAATTGTGAAATTGTGTGAAATTCAAGTTGGCCATGAATTTTGCATGCAATTGTCATTCTATTGGTTTGATTAATGATTGTTTGAATTTTATGATTTTGGGAAAATCATAGATATTGAATTTAATATTTATTTATGGAAATAAATAAATATGATAATAAAAATAATCATAAAATAATCATAAAAAATAAAATGGATTATTTTATTGGCCATAAATTCCATTGAATTTATTTATAAATAATTATGCATTGTTGCATGTATGATAAGACATTGGTGTATGTATGACCATGAATTGTGATGCATGTGTGAATCATATGCCATGTTAAATGAGATCAAAGCAGTGATAAATGTGGATAATGATAAGTGAGTAAGTGGTTGTGGTGGAGGATGAGGCTGAAATGTACAGAGATGCATTGCCGGAATTCCCTGGGAGATTCAGGATGCCCAGAATGTGGGGGCCGGAAGCCTTGTCGGAGGTCTTTGCCCGAAAGGAATGCCTCGCGATGCCGGGATTGGGGTGCGAGATGCCCGGCTAGAAGGGTAAAGGCCGGAAGCCCCGTCGGAGGTTTCGCCCGAAGGGAATGCCTCGTGATGCTAGTTGAGTTGCGAGATGCCCGGAATGTGGGGGGCCGGAAGCCCGGTGGCCATGGGATGGCTGGAATGCTGGGAACCCTGTCGGAGATCTTTGCCCGAAGGGATGATAAAATTGATGATATGAGAAATGGGTGATGTGGTGATCAAACTTAAAGATAAAAGACGAAAAATGAACTCATGATATGGTATGCATGATGATATGCATGATGATGATGATGATGATGATGATATGTGACGTGTTACGATGATCACCCATGATATGATATGCATGATGATATGCATGATGATGATGATGATGATATGTGATGTGATATGATGATCACCCATGATATGATATGCATGATGATATGCATGATGATGATGATGATGATATGTGATGTGATATGATGATCACCCATGATATGATATGCATGATGATGCTGATGATGATGATATGTGATGTGAAATAGGGATGATCACCTATGATATGCATGGTAATGATAATAATGATGATATATGATATGGCTAGATGACATGTGAAATGTGATGATGCCATGATGATGATCACATATGTAATGTGATGATGTTATGATGATGATGACATGTA
Organism: Eucalyptus grandis; assembly: GCF_016545825.1. NCBI lineage: Eukaryota > Viridiplantae > Streptophyta > Magnoliopsida > Myrtales > Myrtaceae > Eucalyptus > Eucalyptus grandis. The sequence continues at coordinate 42,451,308 of NC_052614.1, forward strand.
TGTTACAATGATGATACACATGAATGTGTTATGAATTGATATGATGATGCATGATAGTATGCGCTGGCTGTAAGGTAAGGAATGCCTGCAATGTATGATGATATGCATGATGCATTGAGTTGTTATTGGATTTCCCTATCTGCTGAGTGGTTGTACTCACCCCTTTTGGGGAATAACATATCAGATTAGCAGTATGCCGCTTCTTGCCGTCACGCGGGGGGTGTTTTACGGTCTACCATCCGATGTAGAGGTCGAGTGTGCTGAGATAGACTGTCCCTCTGTTCCCGGACTGACTTTTATTCGAGTACGTTGTCTAGTGATGTATGACATAGGCTTGGCTGGGGGCCCTGTCATTCAGGAGTTCATTTTTGTGCACGTTCGTCGGGATGGAGCGATGTGAGGGATGTTGCCGCCGCCACCGCCTGATGCACCGGGTTGGGTGTGAGACCCGCGCGCGCGACGAGTAGAAGCCGGATCTTTTTGATGTAGATAGCCGACACTTTCGATGGGGGTTTATGCTCGTATGATGTTGAGGGTCGATAGTTTCTTTTTGAGGTTTTAGGCTGGACGTGGCTGAGTCATAGCCTTTCCTTTTGTTGTACCGACCCGAAGGGAATCCCATCATGTTATATATGTATGTAAGCAAAGTGTCGTGGCATGTTTATAAAATCCTGATGTTTAGTGGTGTGTATTTGTATCATGGTTGGTAGGGGGAGAGATGGTGATATTTTAATTTGCTTCCACTAATGAGTCGCGTTGGGACACTTCTTCGAAAGAAAGAAAGGTAATAAGGTGTAACATCGGCGCTGGTGACGACCTACGAAGGGTTCGGGGTGTCACACTAGGGTTAGATTTTGAAGAATATTTTGGATTTAGCCCCAATTCTTTAATTTGAGGCAAACGAATGGCCGAAACAACGTTGTTTCGCACTATCTTTGCCAGCAAGCCACGCGAACAGTTTATATCAAAATATTGGTAGGATTTTCCAATCACACAAATCATGCAATGATACTAAAGTGATTGATTTTTTTTTTAACAAAAATTCCATTGAAGTGATTGTTCAAAAAGTTTTGATACTGAACTGAGTTCCATACGGAAGTTATGGCACTTATGATGGCTTAAGTCTATCGTGATGTTTATATTCAATATAATCTAATAAGTTATTTAAACCTAGGATCTTCCAAAGGTCTACTAGACAATTTATGCTACATTAGTCATTGTTTTGTCATTATTTGGGAATTTTGTAAAAGAATGCAACATCACTCGTCTATAAAATTGTGTTTTTCTTCCCCACATATTGTCTTCAACTTTTTAATTAAACTTCGTAATATGTTATGATAGCTAGGTTCTGTTTTATTTTACGCATGTAGCCCCCAGTAAGAAAGAATGGAATATAGAAAACAAATAGTAGTGTTAATTTAACAAGAAAAAAACTCAACCGAGATTAGGAGATATCAAAAGCTTATAAGCCAATTCTCTCCCTTTGCACGCATACTTAACCGTTGGAACTGGGTCAAAATTCCAAAGTTAGGTCCACATGGACAATTGGACAAAATGAGCCATTCGATTGCTATCTCCCTAAAATTGAATTTTGTAAGGATTCGAGGTTACCACTGTGTAATATTGTTCGCTTTGGGCCTCTAGCCCTCATGACTTTAAAACAAGCTATACAGAGTAGAGAATCCTAGCTTTATTAGCTAGCTAAGACCCCTCAGTGATGTAGGATAGAAGACATGCTCTTAGCCTTACCTACTTTCGGGTCATAGTCGCCCGTTGACACAATCTCCCTTGCCATCTTGGCCACGTTGCCCCACCCTCAGGGTCTGGGTCGTCACATTCTTCATCTCTTAAGGACCTAGAGACTACCACTATATAATATTGTTTGCTTTGGGCCTCTAGCCCTCATAGCTTTAAGGGTGTGTTTGGTTCAACTTTGCAAATGAGCTTTGAGTGTAATACGAATGTTAGAAACCAAAGCTATCAGAGGAAATGCAAATTGAGTTTGGTAAATACTCTTTGCAAATGAACTTTGAGTTCAGGTTGTGCTTGGTTGAAAAACTTTTGCAATGAGCTATGGATATTTTATATATATATATATATATATATATATATATATATTATTAAAAAGGACCCAAACCCTTTGCTAATCCAATGAAGGGCTACGACCATCGGCAAACCAAATCTGGCGTTGGCAACCATTGATTGAGGTCGCCTGACCTTGGGCGACCACCGGAGGTCACATGACCTTGGGTGGCCCTCGATGAGGGTTGCTCGACCCAAGTCGCGCGCGACCTATGCAACTACCACCTAGGTCATGAGACCCTTGCTCAAGGTCGGGTGACCTCAATGGATTGCCGCTGGTGCTAGATCTGGCTCGCTAGTGGCTATAACTCTTCATTGAACTAGCAGAATGTTTGAGTCCTTTTTAATCGAAAAAATATAACGAGGGATAAAACTGAAAATTTGAAGATTTGATGAGGATTGTTTTGAAAGAAAAAAAGTTAGTTTCAGCATTTGATTAAATGCTTAAAGCCCAATGCTAGTAGGACTAGTATTGGCCTTTCGACTTTCCCAAGGGCAGTATTTGGCCGAAAGCCCTTTGGGAAAACTTGTCAACCACCCTAATATTTCCCTGAGGGGTTTTGGAGGCTGAAAGCCCCTTGGAAAAGGTGTACCAAACACACCTTAAAATGAGTTACACATAGTAAAGAACCCAAACTTTATCAACTAGCCTAGGACTCCCCCCTTGGTAATGTGGGATAGAAGACATATGTTTAGCCTCGCCCACTTTTGGGTCTCAGTTGGCCACCGACATAGCGTCCCCTGCCATCCTGGCCATGCTACTCACCTTCAGGGTCTGGGTCATCACAAATTTATGGACGAAAAGTAACTTAGTGTAATTGGAAACGTATGAGCAATGCAATTGCTAACTTCTTGGAATCTTGTTTATCTAATTTTGGATCTTCTTTAGCAAAAGTTTTTTTTCAAAGCAAGGGGGTTGGAGTGCACGTACAAATTGCCTGCGACATCTCCAGGGTGTTCCTTACATTGCAACATCCTAAATTACAATTGCAAAGTGAGTAACATAGTATTAATAATTTGAGGATTGTTGATGTACAGAAAAGGAAATTAATGGAGATGGTTGGAGCTCCAAAGCTAAGCAATGCCGCTATGTCAAAAGGTGCCTCCATCAGTCAATTCTAATTTTTCACATACATATTTGAAGATTACTCTCCATTTGTTCGATGCATAATTTGGTTCATTCTACCCCCTTATCATCCTAAAAGCCTACCAGGAACCCCTCTTTGTGTAAGCCCTCTAGCTCTGGCAATCACTCCCCGCCCTTACTGGACCAGGTTATTACTAATTAAAATGAGGAATCTCAATTCATATGCACTACGTGATAATTAGGTTGTCTTGCAACTCCTTTTTTAAACTTGACTTCTATAACTACATGCTAAAATGAAATAGAGTAATAATCAATTTAATGAAAAAGTATCATAATAAATATCTCAATAATATATGCAAAGCCATATTTTATTTAAATATAACTTATTCATTGTTATGTTGCCTTATTTCTTTTTTTCAATGCGGTTGATGTGCATACTGAAAGAGATTGGAAACATTAAATAGAGCTTAATTTTTTCAGAATATTATAATCATTGGCTCTTAAGGAAAATAAGCTTGTTTATTAACATGCTATGATAGATTTAGTTAATCTTACTTCTAGCTAATCTATTGACTTTTCATGGCATTCCAACTACCCTAATTCTTCGACCAAAAAAAAAAAAAAAACACCACCCTAATTCAACAGTGGAAGCTAGATAAAAACAATGCATGATGCGCATTATCTCTTAATAACAGGACACTGCTTGTTCAGAATGTGAAATATATATTAATGGCATGTGAAGTGATTACTATGAATGTTTTTTAGTTGGTTATGCAATTTGTAGTTAATTTAAAACAAGATTGTTCGTAAGGGTAGGTAACTAGGCCAATTTGTCTTGGGAGCCAAACTAGAAGGTTTGTTTGTCACACCCGGATCCTCCGAGCGCATGCCCATCCCGGCTTGGTCGATTAAATAGCGACATCCTAGGACACATCGCCGACCCATTCGTTTTAATGCACATGCAAAAGTAAATAATAATCTCCAAACAACAACACAATGTGATAGGAGGGTAGGGCCACAATTTTTAAAACCAACATTCACCGCATACTTATATATATGTATAACAAACTGAGTCATATATACAATACAAGCCACTCTAATCACAAGTTTACAAAGCAGGGGGGTTTCTAAATAACTACGGGTCCTTGTCCTCCTTGCCATCTCCCTCCACACTCCAACTGGAGCCTACTGCTGAATACACAAGAGATCCTGGATCTTCAAGGTCAGGGTCCACCGGATCTGTAACCGAACCACCTGGAGGGTCTGCAGTGCCCTTTCCAAAAGCAACCTCCATCACATACAGAGGTATCTCAGATTCCGGTATGGGGCCCTCCCTCTGTCCATTACAATACAGGAGATACCATGGTCTGTATTGATGGGGCACCTTTTTGGGTAGGCCCGCATCAACCCAGACCATGGACTTCTCCGGTTCGTACTCTAGTCCATTAGGGTGCCTATGTATCGAAATGTGGTACCTCTGTTCTGTGATCTTCTTCGGTTGTTCAAAATGCTCGGGAGGAGTGGCTATTTATGGACCTGAAATGTTATCCCACAACGGGGTGAGACGACGCTTCAGCAAGTTCAACCCCTTAAGACCCAACTAGGAAGAAAATACGTCATGAGGGCTATCTAAGCACAAAGACGCGTCAGAGGACTTACCTTGGCCTTAGTCTCTTCCTGCAAGTCAATACCACAAGCAATTCATGGAATCACATCAACATATCAAATCATCACATCGGATCGAGTCATCGATCAATCGACTTAGTCAATTTTATATCATCGAGACCATTCCCCGGTCATCTCAACCAATACTATCTATAAAGTTTGATCATAATCAGGACTGCTCACTCTAAGCTGATAATAGATAGTATAGCTCACCAAAAGCTGCCTCAAATATTGATATAGTATACTATTATGCTCGCCAGAAACTGCCTCATATACGTTATAGTATACTAAATATGCTCGCTAGGAGCTGCCTCATATATGTTATAGTATACTAAATATGCTCGCTAGAAGCTGCCTCAAATACTGATATAGTATATTATTATGCTCGCCAGAAGCTGCCTCAAATATTGATATTTCGCCATTTTTATCATACCTGATAAAAGTACTCGTGTGTGGGTACACGGTTGGCTTTAGCCAAAATATAATATTTTTTCGCTTGAAAATCCCACTAATTTCAACAGTCCGTAAATTCCTTTTTGGCACTGTAAACCAACGCCCGGTGATTTGCTAATTAATTACTGAAATTAAATAATTTTGGGATAATTTCCCAAAATCACAACTCACATCCAATCAGCACAAAATAACAGTCAACTAAATAAACAGACACACGCCACTACAATCAGCATAAAATCCCGGTCACCGGCTATCCCAATCTAATTTGCGGAAAATAAATAAATAATTAAATAATTTCGAAAATTAATTAATAAATGCACAAAATGCATACTTAAGCCCATAAAGCCTAATTAAATGCCCAAATAGGCCTGGAAAAATTTTGATACTCGTTAAATAAATACCTACTCACTAATTGCACTAAACTAACCACCTAACATGCAACAACGATCAATTAAATTGCTAATCTAATCTAATTATCCACCTAATACATGCTTAACTTAAACTAATCAACCCTTAAGCGTCATTAACTTACTAAGCAGGGATTAGTGAGTTAAATCACTTGATTAATGATCCGCTCAAATCAACACGACGGGAACGTAGTGGGGGACGAGAAACTCCAAAGCGGGACCGCCTTTCGGGGTCGAGAAAGGCTCGGAAATAGGCCAAACGGTGGCTGCGATACCCAGGTGGCTCGATTGGCTAGTTGAGGCGAAAACCAGCGAAAGGAGAGGTGGACCGGCTACAACAGTTCAAGCAAGCAACTCTGGTGGCTGGTGGTGGCTCCGGCGTCCACGATGGCGATGTACGGTGGCTTAGCGAGTCCAGACAGCCATGAGCAAGCGCAGGACGAGCGGTTGGAGACGTGAGCAGGAAAGGTGATTGTGTGGCTTGCAGTGGCAACGACGGCGACTGTTCGGCTCCGGCAGGTGGCTACGACAGCGAGGGGGCTTGCTTGTTCGACCCTTTATGTTTGCTGGGAAGTTTTGGTGGCTGGAATGGAGAGGATGATGGCTTCGATGGGTTGAAGGAGGGAGAGGGGGACCGGTTTGGGTTGGTGGGACCACTTTGGTCTCTTCCTATTCAATTTGGTCCCATTGACCGGCCTCTCATGCCAAGCTGGCCTCCACAGTAGAATTCTAGACCATGCTACCCCTTCTAGAAGGCTTGAGGTGGTCCACAAGTCATGGCCATGGGGGCACACGAATTTGACTTGGTTTCCCTCCAATTGGACTTCAATTACTCCTTGAATCCAATCAATCCGACCTAAAAAAAAAAATCAACCATCGATTCCTCGATCAAATTGGTATTTTTCTTCGCCAATAGATCTCAATTGCATCCCAAATTTGGAATCAAAAACCGCCCTCTGATTTTTCTGATCGAAAATGGCCCTATGCCGACTTTTTTCCGCCAAAACCTAGGTTTGCAGAAAAATCTTTGGAAACTGAGTCGACGTTCCTAAAATGAATCGTGACATGATAGAACTTTTAATTTCTGAAATTGGATTCAAATTCGCGGTTAATTTCAACCTGGCGTGATTTTAACATAACTTAAGCTATCGGGTAGCTTTTAGAAATTTTTATTGCAAATGACTCGTGGTTGATTTTCTTCGAGCCACAATGAACCTCTTCGACACATTAGCAACTCTCGATTGTCGTGAATATCTCGAGGATTCAATTACGGACATAGGGTACCAAAACAACAGAAAAATTAGTCTAGTGCCAGCCGATGAGAATTTTGTAATTTAGTGTAATCACCCACATTTAGCCATACATCTCTATCAGACTGACCTATCTCTGATCTCTAATTGACTTTTAACTATGCCGTAATGATCTCTGCAGATGAGCACGATCGAGTAATTGATTCCTGGTCGAATTCCCAAGTCTATTGTATTAAAATCTCTTATTGTCTTCCCAGATAGTTTAGTTATCTCATGAGTGATCAGCTCTAAGAATAGCATTATAGACGAGTCGATGAAAGGCCCGATTAATTTAATTGAAAACAAAACTGAAAATTTGGGATGTCACAACTCTTCCCCTCTTATAAAAATTTCGTCCTCGAAATTTAAACCGTTATAATACTTTAAACAAAAAGGTCGGGGTACAATTGTCTCATCAACTCTTCAGTCTCCCAGGTTGTTCCTTCAGTGCCGTGGTGTTGCTAGACCATTTTGACCAACGGGATGGTCTTTATATGCAGAACTTGCTCTTTTCTGTTCACAATCTAAACCGGGCTTTCAACGTATGATACTCTGTCATCCACATCTAATTCTTTAAAATTAAGTACATGGGTCGAGTTAGGCTCATACTTCCTCAACATCGACACGTGAAAGACGTCATGCACTTGCACCAATCTCAACGGCAATGCAAGACGATACGTTAGGGTCCCGATTCTCTCTAGAATTTTAAATAGACCTACGTACCTCAAACTCAGCTTCTCTTTCTTACCAAAGCACGAAGTACCCTTTATTGGTGACACCTTTAGAAAAACATGATCACCAACTTGGAATTCCAAGGGTCTCCAGCGCTTATCTGCGTTACTGTTCTAGCGACTCTAAGTGGTCTTTAGTCTGCCTTTAATCACTACAACTGCATCCACCGACTGCTGAACTAACTTTGGGCCTGTGATCTTTCTCTCCCCGACTTCATCCTAGCACATGGGTGTTCTGCACGCTCTGCCATAAAACGCTTCAAAATGAGCCATTTGAATGCTCTGTTGATAACTGTTGTTGTAGGCAAACTCGACCAAAATGAAGCTATTCTTCCCAACTTCCCTTGAAATCCAGTACACAAACTCGCAGCATGTCCTTGAGGGTCTGAATTGTCCTCTCAGACTAGCCATCCATCTAAGGATGATATGTCGTACTATACTACAGCTTCGTACCTAAAGCACCCTACAAGCTCTTCTAGAATGCAGTTGTGAATCTCGAGTCTCGGTCAGAAGTAATCGTAACCGACACTTTATGCAGTCGAACTATCTGACGCACGTACAACTTAGCGTGCCTATCCAAACTGAGGTCCTTTTGCACTGCAATGAAGTGAGCCGACTTTGTTAATCTATCGACCACTACCCAAATTGAATCGTTCCCTCTCTGACTCCTCAGAAATCTGGTCACGAAATCCATCGTGATGTGCTCCCACTTCCACTCTGGGATCTCGAGAGATTGCAAAAGTCCTCCCAGCTTGTAATGCTGAGCCTTCACTTGCTAATATGTCAAACACTTGGCGACATGCTTGGCGATGTCCGCCTTCATACCTGACCACCAATAATGTTGACGCAGATTCTAATACATCTTGGTACTGCCAGGATGAATGCTGTAACTACTACGATATGCTTTTGATAAAATATCCTTTCTAAGCTCCGCATTGTCAGGTACAACCAATTGTCCTCGGAACTTCAGTATTCCGTCCTCAAAAATCTGAAAGTTAGCATTTCTTTTATCAGTATCCTTTTGCAAAATTTTCTGAACATCTAGGTCTATTGGTTAAAGTAATTTGATTCTGATCTGGACATCCGGTTCAATTCTGAAGATGGCCATAAGATTCAAAAGGTGGCCTACCTCAAATTTGAACACCAAATCTCGAGCTCTCTCGATTAAATTTCATTCCTTAATCAGTATATGAGCGACTGACAATTTTCGACTCAAAGTGTTAGCAACCTTATTTGCCTTTCCTGGGTGATATAAGATATCACAGTCGTAGTCCTTCAGTAGTTCCATCCAACGGGGCTGTCTCATATTCAACTCATTCTGAGAGAATAAGTACTTGAGACTTTGATGGTCAGTGAAGATCTTGAATCTTTCTCCACACAAATAATGTCTCCAAATCTTTATAGCGATAATAATTGCTACAAGTTCTAAGTCATGCGTTGGGTAATTCTGTTCGTGAGGCCTTAACTGACAAGAGGCGTATGCAACAACCCTACCATGTTGCATCAGCCCACAACCCAATCCTCTTAACAACGCATCACTATAGATCTCGAATCCTCCAGGACGAGAAGGAATGATCAACATAGGAGCAGTAGTCAGCTTTTGCTTAAGCTCTTGGAAACTATGCTCGCACCTGTCTGTCCTCACGAATTTTTCTTCCTTCTTCAGGAGTCTAGTTAATGGCAACGCTAATGCTAAGAACCCCTCTACGAACCTTCTGTAATAACTTGCCAAAACTAGAAAGCTTCTTATCTTTGACACAGTAGTTGGTCTCAGCCAGTTGATTACTGCTTCGATCTTGGTCGGGTCCACGGAGATTCCTTCACCTGAAATCATGTGACCTAGGAAAGCAACATGAGTCAACCAAAACTTGCACTTGCTAAACTTGGCGTACAGCTGATGAACTCTCAAAGTCTACAATACTAACCTAAGATGATTCTCATGCTCCTCCTCACTTCTCGAATACACCAGAATATCATCGATGAATATGATCACAAATTGATCCAGATATTCCTTGAATACTTAGTTCATCATATCCATAAACGTAGTCAGCACATTCGTCAACCCGAATGGCATTATAGTGAACTCGTAATAGCCATATCGACTACAAAACGTTGACTTTGGAATGTCCTCCTTCCTGATCCTCAGCTAATGATATTGTGGCATCCCAAAATTCAAAGTCAAGCTATAAGGTGTGTTAAAGCCTCTAATTAGGTAATGAAATTACCTATGGTTTATGCTTTAGCCATTTGTCTCTTTTTAAGATTAGGTGATTTGTGCTTATGTTCATGAGATTTTAAATTCGATAAATTAATAATGATAATCTATGCTTGGCCATGCACCTTATGAATTAAATAAAATGTCGCAAGACTTTGGCCATGTGGAATTTAAAATTTAAAATTTATAGAAGAAATTATAAAAAGGAAAATTTTAATTTTAATTAGGTTGGGCCTTAGGCCCATTGGCCTAAGCTTTAGTGGGCCAAGCTAGTCGGCCCAATAGGAGCCCACGAAAGGGGGCTGTCGACCAGCCCAAGAGGAGGCCCAAGAGTGGCCGGCCCAAGCCCAAAAAGCCCAAGCCCATTATGAAGACAAGTGGCAAGAGGTCTTCATGCATTGGCTTAGAGAGGGATGGCATGCATTGGTCAATTGGAGTGGCAAACAATGATTACTAATGATTAGGAAATGGGGGGATAAAAGAGAAGGGAAGGAGAGAGAGTGGCCGGTTGCTTGTTCGGCCAAGAGAGGGAGAGAGAGAAAGAGAGAGAGAGATTTCGCGAGAGAGAGGGAGAGTGGCCGAGAGGGAGGAGGAGCCGAGGAGGAGTCGCCATGTGCCGCCGTGCTCGCCGCCGTGTGCTGTCGTCCGTCCGGTCTAGAGGCAAGTTGGATTCCTCTAGCTGCTCTTGCATGTGTGTGTGTTATATGTATGTCGAATTTTGGGTGATTATGAGAGGAAAACCGAAGCTTGGATGGCTTGTTCTTGAGTGGTGTTGCTGTTTTCGTTTGAACAGTTTGAGTCAGAATGTTGTGTGAGCTTGCATGCAGGTTCAGAGTCCGATTTTGGCTTCGATATCTTCATGAAAGTTGTAGCTAACATGTTAAAATACAACATACTAAAATTTGGTGGAAAATTATGGATATTTGAGGGGTTAAACTCTCATCCTACGGAGATCTCAGATCTGGAAAGATTTCATTGACCTTTTGATGGATTTGTGGTTGCATGTTGATTTGTGCTAAGAATATCTGTTCAATTTCTTCATGACATTTGTAGGGGAAATCTTAAACTACAACATACTAAAATTTGAAGGGAAAGGAACAAGTATAACCTAGTAAATCGACTAGATCTTGAAGACGGTAATTCTGGAGATGTATTACAGGACACCCAAGAATTCATGGACCTAAATGTCGACTATACTCTGGATATTTGACTTGTATCTCTTCACAAAAATTGTAGAGAACATCTTGATGTAGAACATATCTAAATTTCAGAGGAAAAGAAGAAGAATAGGTAGGTGAAAACTCAGTATTTCGGAGAAGTATGTACTGGACGATTCGGTGTTGGATCCAGAAGATTCGTGAGACTGTAGAAAACAATCTAAAAAGAATCTAACTTGGAAGTCTTCACGAAAAATGTACTTTACTGTCTTGGCTATAACTCGGTAAAATTGCGTAATTTGTGGAGGTAGTATGGATATTTTAATCGAATTTCTTCAGAAACTGTGCATACTGATTTCATCCGAAAATTATATGCTGTTTTGTATGATTTATGGAATTATGTGAAATTCTATTTGGCCATGTATTTTACATGAAATCATCATCCTATTGTCTTGTTTATCACTTGCATTAATTTTTATGATTTTTGAGATTATATAAATAATTAAATTTAATATTCTTGAAAATGGCACAAGCTGGAATTTAAAAAAATAAAATAAAAATAAAATAAAAATAAAAAGGGGGCATGATAAATGGATTATTTTAATTGGCATAAATTCCATGAATTTTATTGCACCATGTAGCATGTGTGATGAGGTCTTGATGTATGCATTGAGATGCATGTGTGAGATCAAATGCTGAACATGATTGTTGATTTCCAATACATCATATGCCATGCTAAATTAAGACCGAAATTGGTGAACATGAATAATGTTAAATGAAGAGATGGTTGTGGTGGATGATGATGCCCGGATTGTATTGAGATACAAGGCCGGATGACCCTGGGAGATTCGGGATGCCCGGAATGTGGGGGCCGGAAGCCCCGTTTGAGGTCTTTGCCCGAGGGGAATGCCTCGTGATGCCGCTGAGATGCGAGATACCTGCAATGTGGGGGCCGGATGCCCGGTGGCCTGGAATGGCTGAATGTCGGAGGTTTTTCTCACATGGGATGCGAGTGTATAATATGAGATGAAATTGATGATCCGAGGATGGATGATGTGGTGATCAAATTGAAAGTTAAAAGTGGAAATTAAACCATGATGATGATATGCATGATGATGATGATGATCACCCATGGCATGATGATATGCATGATGATGATGATGATATATGATATGGCATGATGACATGTATTATATGATGATGCCGTGATGATGATGACATGTGTGATGTCATGATGTCATGATGATGATGCCATGTATGATATGATGATGACGTATGATATGATGATGACATGATGATGATGACATGTGTGATGTGATGATGTCATGTATATGATGAGGATGACATTTGTGTAATATAATAATGTCATGATGACGACTATATGAGTATGACATGATGATACACATGTATGTGTTATGATTGTGATGATGATGTATGATTTGTATGATGCATTGAGTGGTTGTTGGATTCCTTTACCTGCTGAGTGGTTGTACTTACCCCTTTTGGGGACCAACATTTCAGATTAGCAGCATGCCGCTCCCTGTCGTCACCCGGGGTGTATTTTACGGTCTATCATCCAATGTCGAGGTTGAGTGCGAGGAGCTCGGCTGTCCTTCTGTACCTGGATTGACGTATATACGAGTGCGCTGTTTTGTCATGTACGACATAGGCCTAGTCAGCCCGATTGTCCAGGAGTTCGTCTTCATCCACGTTCGTCGCGACGGGGTGATGAGAGGGATGTTGCCACCACCACCGCTTGATGCACCGGATTGGGTGTGAGGCCCGTGCGTGACGAGCAGGAGCTGGTTTTTTTTTTTGGGATAGTAGCCGACACTGATGATGGGGGTTGTGCACGTGAGATGTAGAGGGTCGAGGGTTCTTTTTGGGGTTTTAGGCCGGACATGGCTAAGTCCTGGCTTTTCCTTTTGATATATCAACCCAAAGAAATCCCATCTTGAAAATATATGTAAATAAAGTGTCATGACTTGTCTATAAAATCATGGTAATTAGTGGTGTGTATTTGTATCATGGTTGGTAGGGGGAGAGATGGTGATGTTTTATTTTGCTTCCGCTAATGAGTCGCGCTTGGACCGTTTTAAAAAAAAAAATTGTCTATGAATTACGACACTTCTTCTCAAAGAAAGGTAGTAAGGTGTGACGTTGGTGCTTGTGGCGACTTTCGAAGGGTTCGAGGTGTCACAGATATCCTGTCCTCAAGTCGATTTTAGAAAATATCGACACTCCTTGTAATTGATCGAACAAGTCGTCAATCCTCAAGAGTGGATACTTGTTCTTGATCGTCACCTAATTGAGTTCACGATAGTCGATGCATAGGCGCAACGAACCATCTTTCTTCTTTATGAACAAAACTAGTGCTCCCCAAGGTGATGCACTGGGACGTATGTATCCTTTATCTAATAACTCTTGCATCCGCACTTTCAATTCTTTCAACTCAGATAACGCCATCCGATAAGGAGCCTTAGAGATTGGCTTTGTCCCGGGTGCTATTTCAATCACGAACTCAATTTCTCTCTCTGGCGGTAGCCCTGGCAATTCCTTCAGAAAAACATCTAGAAATTCTTGTACCACTGCGATGTCTTCCATCTTCAGCTCCTCAACTGTCGTATCCACAACAGTTGTCAGGTAACCTTGACAACCCTCGTCTAATAAACGGGTTGCCTCAGGTGACGAGATCAAGGTAATCAAGGGTCCTCCTCGATTCCCAACGAACTCGAAACTCTCACCCTCTAATGGGTTAAACTGAATTGCTTTGTGATAGCAGTCTATCTTAGCTCGTTGCTTGGTGAGCCAATCCATGCCAATTATCAAATCAAAGTCATATATGGCTAGGACTAATAAGTCTATTTTCCCCTCTCGTTCACCAATCACTAACTTGCAACCAAAATAACTCAAAGCAGATAACACCTCATCCTTTAACGGTATAGATATGCTAGCCACTGACTCCAATAATATAGGATTTAACCCTATCGGCTTAACATACTGCTCGGCAATAAAAGAATGAGTTGCCCCTAGGTCGAATAAAGCATAAGCAGGATAGCCATTCAACGAAACCATACATGTAATTACATCAGGCGCATCCTCTACTTGACCTCGTGTGATGGCATACACCGTTCCCTGAGCTGGGGGTCTGAGCTGTCCTCCGTGCGGTGCATTCTGAGGTGCGTACCCTCTGATCTATCCCATCTGCAGTGGCGGTGGTAACTATGATTGTCCTCTTGGTTGCCTAGGACAATCTCTGGCTAAGTGACCATGTTGGCCACACTCATAACAAGCACCTGTCCTTTGAGGGCACGGGGTTGTACCATGTCACCTTCCACAAGTGCGACACACATCATTCCGACTTGGCACTGACTTGCCAACTCCACCCTTTCTGTTGGGTAGAACTTGAAATATTCCTCCGATGATGGGCCTCTTCCCATGTCGGATCCCTTCTCAACTCGATCTAAATCGTGATCCAGATGCAGCAACTCTTTCATTCTGATCTCTCTTGATCATTTGGACTCGCTCATACAGGTCATTATAATTCCCCAGATTGAGTAGAATCAGTGGACTTCTCAGTTCTGGCCTAAGTCCATCCGGGAATCTCCTAACTCGATTCACCGGATTTTCCACCAGTTTAGGAGCATACTACGATAGTTCAGCGAACTTCGCCTCATATTGATCCACGGTCATCAAGCCTTGGCGAAGGCGCTGGAACTCTGCCATCTTCATTTCTCTGACAGTCTCCGAAAAGTATTTACCGTTGAAGACCTCAACGAAGGCGTTCCACTCCGGGGCTACACCTTCAAGAAATATCACTCTTTGGGTGGTTCTCCACCAAGTACTTGTGACTTCCTCCAGCTGGTAGGTTGCAAGGACCACTTTCTTAGTCTCAGTGCACATCAAAAGTGCAAAGGTCTTCTCCAATCCTTGGATCCACAGAGCAATAGCTTCGGGGTCTCCTACTCCAGTAAACTTCGGTGGATTTAATTTAAAAAATTGTTCCACCAGCTTATGAATCAGTATTCCAATGCCCACGTTCCTTGATGGAACCTCAGCAGGTGCGGCAGTAGCAACAACATTGGCAGTAGCAGTAGAGGCGATTGCAACAACGGCGATGAAGGCGGCAGCTTGATTCTGGGCCTGCTGCCCCAACATCTCTCATAGCATCCACAGCCTGCGTGATCCCAATGGTTCCTAAATCACCAGGGGTTACAACCCCAGCACCAATAGGAGGTGGTGCTACTCCACTAGCGCTAGCTTGCGATGGCGCTTTACCTCGGCCTCCTCGGGTACCGACCCTCATCAGCGTTTTACCTCGAGTCACGGGCCCGATAACACACTTCCTATGAGTCCTCTGCTCCTGATCACTCATCATGAAGGTTCTTTAAAGGAACTTGCTTCCAGTTCCACAACGAATTAGAAGCTAAGCGATCTATTCACACAAACAATTCTACCAAACACTATCATAAACATGCACCAGCATGAAATAAAGGCCATTCCCACTACTATCCCATAAACCATCGCACCTTATCACTCCAATCACTAAACTAGGCTCTGATACCATTAAACAGGGATGTCACACCCCGATCCTCCGAGCGCGTGCCATCCCGGCTTGGTCGATTAAATAGTGACGTCCCAAGACGCATCGCCGACCCATTCGTTTTAATGCACATGTGGAAGCAAGTAATAATCCCCGGACAATAACACAATGGGATAGGAGGGTAGGACCACAATTTTTAAAACCAACATTCACCGCATACTTATATATATGTATAACAAACTGAGTCATATATACAATACAAGCCACTCTAATCACAAGTTTACAAAGCAGGGTGGGTTTTTCAAATAACTACGGGTCCTCGTCCTCCTAGCCATCTCCCACCACACTCCAACTAGAGCCTATTGCTGAATACACAAGAGATCCTAGATCTTCAAGGTTAGGGTCCACCGAATCTGTAACCGAACCACCTGGAGTGTCTGCAGTACCTTTTCCAAAAGCAACCTCCATCACATACAAAGGTATCTCAGATTCCGGTATAGGGCCCTCCCTCTGTCCATTACGATACAGGTGATTCCATGCTCTATATTGATGGGGCACCTTTTTGGGTTGCACCCCTCTCAGCCTCAACCATCATCGGCATAAAATCGGAGCTTGTGGGTATTTGCAGCACTATTCAACCCGTTTTTAGGCCATTCCCGACCCCGGTTGGCAAGCCTGCTTTAGAGTTTCTTACTCCTCGCAATGTCCCTGTCGTTTCGAACCGAGCGGTTCGTTAAGCAAGTGAGTTTAACTCACTAATCATCGCTTAATATGTTAATGACACTTAAGGGTTGTTTAGTTTATACTAAGCTGGATTAGGTGGATAGTTAGATTAGATTAGCAATTTAATTAATTATTATTGCATGTTAGGTGGTTAGTTTAGTGCAATTAAGGCCTAGACGAGCTCTAGTATTTATCTAGAGTGGTTCCAAAATTTTCCAGGCTCGTCTCGGCGTTTAATTAGGCTTTACACGCCTAAGTTCTATTTATTGGCATTTAATAATTATTTCCGTAATTATTTAATTAAATATTTATTTTTCGAAAATTAGACCGGGATAGATGGTGACCGGAATTTAATGCTAATTACAATGGTGTGATTAGATTATTTTTCTTGGACGATAATTTGTGCTGATTGTGGGTGATTTGTATTTTTGAGAATTTATTCCCAAAATTATTTAATTTCGGTAATTAATTAGAAAATCATCGTGCATCAGACGCATTTACGATGCCAAAAATGAATTGGTGGACTATTGAAATTAGTGGGATTTTCAAGTGAGAAAATATTATATTTTGGCTAAGGCCAACCGTATACCCACGCACGGGTATTTTTATCGGGTATGATAAAAATGACGACATCACCAGTATTTGAGGTAGCTTCTGGTGAGCATAAATAGTATACTATATTGATATTTGAGGCAGCTTCTGGTGGGCTATACTATCTATGTATCAGCTTAGAGTGAGCAGTCCTAGATTATGGTCGGACTTATAGATAATATTGATTAAGATGACCGAGGAATGGTCTCGATGACATGTAATCGACTGAGTCGATTGATTGATGATTCGATCCGTTGTGTTATGAGTTGGATTGTGGATGTGAATTGATGAATTGCTTACGGTATTGACTTGCAGGAAGAGACTAAAGCCAAGGTAAGTCCTCTGACTCGTGTTTGTACTAAGGCAGCCCTCAGGGCGTATTTTGTTCCTAATCAAGTCTTAGGGGGTCGAATTTGCTAAGACGTAGTCTCACCCCGTTGTGGGATAACCTTTCAGGTCTTTAGATGGCAACTCGTCCCGAGCATTTTGGACAACCGAAGGAGATCACAAAATAGAAGTACTACATTCCGATCCATGGGCACCCTGAAGGGCTGGAGTATGAACTAGTGAAATCCAAAATCTGGGTTGATGCGGGTCTACCTAAAAAGGTACCCCATCAATATAGGGCATGGTATCACCTGTATTGTAATGGACAGAGAGAGGGTCACATATCGGAATTGAAGATACCTCTGTATGTGATGGATGTTGCTTTTGGAAAGGGCATTGCAAACCCTAGAGGAGGTTTGATGGTAGACCCGATGGACCCTGAGCTTGAAGAGCCAAAATCTCATGTGTATTCTGCTGTATGCTCCAATTGGAGTGTGGAAGAAGGAGAAATCGAGGATGATGACCCACAGTTTGTGAAAACCCCCTTTTGACAGACCTTATATATATATATGGTTTGGTTTGTATTGTAATATATATGACATGACTAGCTATATATACATATAAGTGTGGCTGTTGGTTTTAAAATTTGTGGCCCTACTTTTCTATCCCATTGTGTTATTGTCTGGGCATTATTTATCTACTTTCGCATGCGTATTAAAATAAATGGGTCGGCGATGCGTCTTGGGATGTCACTATTAAATCGACCAAGAGGGATGGGTACGCGTTCGGAGGATCGGGGCGTCACATCCCCGTTTAATGGTATCAGAGCCCAGTTTAGGAATTTGAGTGATAAGGTGCGATAGTTTATGGGATAGTAGTAGGAATGGCCTTTAAATTTATGTTGGTACATGTTTGTAATAGCTGATTGGTAGAATTGCTTGTTGTGTGGATTACTCAATTTCTAATTCTGCTCAAAATTGGAAGCAGGTTTTAGTAGAAAGGGCTGAGCCATGAGTGATCAGGAGTAGAGAACACGTAGTAAGAGGACAATTAGACCTGTGACTTGAGGTAGGATGCCGACGAGGGTCAGTACTCGAGGAGGTCGAGGTAAGGCACCAGCACAAGCTGGCGCCAGTGGAGTAGCACCACCTCCTATTGGTGCTGGAGTAGCAGTCCCAAGTGATCCAGGAACTATAAGGATCGCGCAGGCCTTGGATGCGATGAGAGAGATGATGGGGCAGCAGGCCCAGAACCAAGCTGTCGCTTTTACCGCCGCCGCTACTGTCGCTGCCAATGCTATTGTTGTTGCCGCACCCGCCACCGCACCTGCTAAGGTTCCACTAGGGAACGTGGTCACCGAAAGACCAATTCACAAACCGGTGGAACAATTTTTGAAATTAAATCCACCGAAGATTACTACGGCAGGAGACCTCGAAGCTGCTGCTCTATGGATCCAAGGACTGGAGAAGACCTTTGCACTATTGATGTGCACTGAGACTAAGAAGGTGATCCTGGCAACCTACCAGCTACAGGGAGTTGCAAGTACTTGGTGGAGAACCACCCAAGGAGCGGTATATCCTAAAGGTGTCACCTCGGAATGGAACGCCTTCGTTGAGGTCTTCAATGGGAAATACTTTTTTGAGACTACCTGATAAATGAAGATGGCAGAGTTCCAGCATATTTGCCAAGGCTCCATGACTATAGATCAATATAAAGGGAAGTTTGCTTAACTATCACAATACGCTCTTGAACTAGTTGAGAATCCAGCGAACCGAGTGAGAAGATTCAGAGAAGGACTCAGGCCAAAGTTGAGGAGTTCGATGATATTGCTTAATTTGAGAAATTACAATGACCTGTACGAGCGAGTCTAGATGATCGAGAGAGATCAAAATGAAAGAGCCACCACATCTGGACCGCGGTTTGGATTGAGTCGAGAAGGGATTCGACATGGGAAGAGGCCCATGGTCGGAGGAAGATTCAATTTTTCGCCCAACAGGAAAGGGGGATTGGAAAATCAGGGTCAAGTTAGAATGGCCCATGTTGCTTCTATGGAAGGTGACATGGTACAATCCCATGCCCTTGAAGGACAGGCGCTTGTTATGAGTGTGGCCTACAAGGTCACTTATCTAGAGATTGTCCTAAGAGGCCAAGAGGGCAACCGCAGTTACCACCACCGTCACAGTTGGGATAGATCAGAGGGTATGCGCCTTAGAACACATCGTAGGGTGGACAGCTCAGACCCTCAACTCAGGGAACAAAGTATGCCATCACTCAAGGTCAGGCAGAGGACGTGCCTGACGTGATTACAAGTACGGTTTCATTGAATGACCATCCTGCTTACGATTTATTCAACCTAGGAGCAACTCATTCTTTTATTGCTGAGCAGTATGTTAAGCTAATAGGATTAAGTCATGCATTATTGGAGTCAGTGGTTAGCATATCTACACCGTTAAAGGATAAGGTGTTAGCTACTTTGGGTTGTTTTGGTTGCAAGTTAGCGATTAGTGAGCGAGAGGGGAAAATAGACTTATTAGTCCTAGCCATGTATGACTTTGATTTGATAATTGGCATGGACTGGCTCACCAAGCAACGAGCTAAGATGAACAGCTATCGCAAAGCGATTTAGTTTGACCCGTTAGAGGGTGAAAGTTTCAGGTTCGTTGGGAGTCGAGGAGGATCCTCGATCACCTTGATCTTGTCACCTAAGGCAACCCAATTGTTAGATGAGGGTTGTCAAGGTTACCTGGTAACTATCGTGGATATGACAGTTGAGGAGCTGAAGATGGAAAACATCACAGTGGTACAAGAATTTCCAGATGTGTTTTCGAAGGAATTGACAGGATTATCGCTAGAGAGAGAAATCGAGTTCGTGATCGAACTAGCACTTGGGATAGAGCCAATCTCTAAGGCTCCTTACCGGATGGCATTATCGGAATTGAAGGAACTGAATGTGCAGATGTAGGAGTTATTGGATAAGGGATTCATACGTCCTAGTGCATCACCTTGGGGAGCACCAGTGCTATTCATGAAGACGAAAGTTTGTTTGTTGTGTCTGTGCATCGACTATCATCAACTTAATCAGGTGACAATCAAGAACAAGTATCCACTCTCGAGAATTGATGACTTGTTCGATCAGTTACAAGGAGCATCGATAATTTCGAAAATCGACTTAAAAATAAGATATCATCAGCTGGGGATCAGGAAATAGGACATTCCAAAGTCAGCATTTCGTACTCGATATGGTCATTATGAGTTTACAGTAATGTCGTTCGGGTTGACAAATACTCTAGCTGCTTTCATGGATCTGATGAACCGAGTGTTCAAGGAATATCTAGATTAGTTTGTGATCGTGTTCATCGATGATATTCTGGTGTATTTGAGAAGTGATGAAGAGCATGAGAGTCATCTGAAATTGGTACTATAGACTCTGAGAGTCCACTAGTTGTACGCTAAGTTTAGCAAGTGCGAGTTTTGGTTGACTCGTGTTGCTTTCCTAAGTCACGTGATTTCAGGTGAAGGAATCTCCATGGACCTAAGCAAGATTGAAGCTGTGATCAACTGGCCAAGATCGACTACTGTGATAGAGATCTGAAGTTTTCTAGGATTGGTAGGCTACTACAAAAGGTTCGTAGAGGGGTTTTCAGCGTTAGCGTCACCTTTGACAAGATTCCTGAAGAAAGAAAAAAATTTGTGTGGACAGACAAGTGCGAGCGTAGTTTCCAAGAGCTGAAGCAGAAGCTGACTACCGCACC
This sequence comes from Eucalyptus grandis, assembly GCF_016545825.1. NCBI lineage: Eukaryota > Viridiplantae > Streptophyta > Magnoliopsida > Myrtales > Myrtaceae > Eucalyptus > Eucalyptus grandis. The sequence goes on from NC_052614.1 coordinate 42,472,330, forward strand.
TATACTAACCATTCCATCTGGTCCTGGAGAATACGAGATCTATAGTGATGCGTCGTTTAGAGGATTGGGTTGCGTGTTGATGCAACATGACAGGGTTGTTGCATACGCCTCCCATCAGTTGAGGCCTCATGAACTGAATTACCAGACACATGACTTAGAACTCACGGCAATTATTTTCGCCCTAAAGATTTGGAGACACTATTTGTGCAAGGAAATATACTAGATCTTCACGGACCATCAAAGTCTCAAGCACCTATTCTCTCAGAAAGAGTTGAATATGAGACAACGCCGTTGGATGGAACTGCTGAAGGACTACAACTATGATATCTTATATCACCCTGGGAAGGCGAATAAGGTCGCCAATGCTTTGAGTCGGAAGTCTTCAGTCGCTCATATACTAATTAAAGAGTGGAATTTGATCGAGAGAGCTCGAGATTCGATATTCAAATTTGAGGTAGGCCACTTTTCGAGTCTTATGGCCACCCTCAGAATTAAACCAAATGTTCAGATCAGGATCAAATTATTTCAGCCAACGAGACAAATGTTCAGAAAATTCTTCAAGAGGACACAGAAAAGAGAAAAGCCGACTTCCAAATTTCTGAGGATGAAACACTAAGGTTCTGAGGACGTTTGGTTGTACCTGACGATGTGGAGCTTAGAGAGGATATCTTATCAAAAGCTCATTGTAGCAGTTACAGCATTCATCCTGGCAATATCATGATGTATCAGAATTTGTGTCAACACTATTGGTGGTCTGGTATGAAGGCGAACATCGCCAAGCATGTCACCAAGTGTTTGACATGTGAGCAAGTCAAAGTTCAGCATTGCAAGCCGAGATGACTTCTATAACCTCTCGAAATCTTAGAGTGGAAATGGGAGCACATTACGATGGATTTCGTGACCAGCCTACCGACGAGTCAAAGAGGTAATGATTCCATTTGGGTAGTGGTCGAAAGATTGACGAAATCGGCTCACTTCATTGCAGTACGAGAGGACCTAAGTTTGGATAGTCACGAAAAGTTGTACATGCGTCTAATAGTTCGTTTGCATGAAGTGCCGGTGACGATAACTTCAGATGGAGATCCAAGGTTTACAGCTGCATTTTGGAAAAGCTTGCAAGCTGCCTTAGGAACCAAGCTGCAATATAGTATGGCATATCATCCTTAGACGGATGGTCAATTTGAGAGGACAATTCAAATCCTCGAGGACATGCTGTGAGCTTGTGTGATAGATTTCAAGGGAAATTAGGAAGAACAGCTTCATCTAGTAGAGTTTGCCTACAATAACGGTTATCAGCAGAGCATTCAGATGGCTCCTTTCGAAGCATTGTATGGTAGATCGTGCAAAATGCCGGTATATTGGGATGAAGTTCAGGAAAGAAAGATCACAGGCCCAGAGTTGGTTCAACAGTCAGTGGATGCTATTGTAGTTATCAGAGGTAGACTAAAGACCGCTCAGAGCAGACAGAAAAGTTGTGTAGATAAGCGGTGGAGATCATTGGAATTCCAAGTTGGTAATCACATTTTTCTTAAGGTGTCATCAATGAGGGGAACTTCATGCTTTGGTAAGAAAGAGAAACTGAGTCCGAGGTACATAGGTCCGTTTAAAATTCTAGAGAGAATCAGGACCCTAGCGTATCGTGACCCTAGCGTATCATCTTGCGTTACCGCTGAGATTGGCGTAAGTGCACAATGTTTTTCACGTGTCGATGTTAAGGAAGTACGAGCTTGACCCGACCCATGTGCTTAATTTTGAAGAATTGGACGTGGATGACAAAGTGTCATGCGTTGAAAGTCCGGTTCAGATCGTGGACAAGAAGGAGCAGGTTCTACGTACAAAGACCATCCTATTGGTCAAAGTGGGCTGGCAACATCACGGCACTAATGGAGCAACCTAGGAGACTAAAGAGTCGATGAGACAGTTATACCCCTACCTTTTTACTTAAATTATTGTAATGGTTTAAATTTCGAGGACGAAATTTTTATAAGAGGGGAAGAGTTGTGACATCCCGAATTTTTTTCAATTCTACTTTCAACTAAATTAATCGAGCCTTTTATCAACGCGCCTATAGTGCTATTCTCAGAGTTAATCACTCGTGAGATAACTAGACTATCTGGAGAAGTCAATAAGAGATTTAAATGTAATAGACTTGAATATTCGACCAGGAATCGACTACTCGACCGTGCTCATCTGTAGAGATCATTTCGGTACAATAAGATCGATTAAAAATTAGAAATAGGTCAATTCGATTGAGATGTGTGGTTAAATGTGGGTGATTCCACTAAGTTGCGATATTCTCGTCGATCGGCACTAGACTGATATTTCTATCGTTTTGGTACCCTATGTCCATATTTGAATTCTCAAGACTTTCACGACAATCAAAAGTCACCAATGTGTCAAAGAGGTTCATTGTGGCTCGAAGAAAATCGATCACGAGTCATTTGCACTAAAAATTTCTAAAAACTACCCAGTAGCCTAGGTCACGCTAAAATCGCGCCAAATTGAAATTAACTGCGAATTTGAATTCGATTTCAGAAATTGAAAGTTCTGTCATGTAACGAATCATTTTAGGAACATTGCCTCAGTCTCTGAAGATTTTTCTACAAACCGAATTTTTGGCGAAAAAGTCAATATATGAACGTTTTTGACCGAAAAATCGAGGACTGTTTTGATCGAGAAATTGGGATGCAAGTAGGTTATACTAGTGAGGAAAAATGCTAATTTTATCGATGATACGTTAATTGAATTTTTAGAGGCCAAATTGAATTGATTCAAGAAGGATTGAAGTCCACTTTATGCCAACTCCTTTGCAAATTCGTATGCCCCCATAGACCTAATATTTGGACTACTTCAAGCTTCTAGAAAGGGGTATTTTGGCCTGAAAAACTTGTGTGGACACCTGCTGGTGGTGGGGACAAATTGGGAGATCAAAGAGGATAGAAACAAACTAGTCAAGGGGACCCAACCAGTCCCACTAGCTGAACCGGTCCCCTTCTCCCTCCTTGCACCCATCGAAGCCTTCATCCCCTCCTTCCAGTTGTGCAGAACTCCCCAAGAGACCAGAGAAGATCGAGTTGTAGCCTTTCCGCCATTGCAGCCATCGGCCGAAGCCGCATCCCCACTGTCGCACTTGCTCGCTGCCCCCGTTTGCTCACTGGCTTGCCGCTCGTCGTCGCCGTCTCAGCCAGACCATTCCACCCCACTTGTGCGTCTAGGAGCCCAATAGACCAGCTCAGCCACCATCCAGGCCTCCTCCACCACCGTGAAGTGTCACCATCGCCCGTCTGGACTCGCGACCAACCCTGCTACTCGTTTCAGCCCAAGCCAGCACCCCTCTCAGCCTCAATCATCACCAGCATAGAATCAGAGCTTGTGGGTATTCGCAGCGTTGTTCATCCCGTTTTTAGGCCGTTCCCGACCTCGGTTGGCAAACCCGCTTTGGAGTTTCTTACTCCTCGCCGCGTCCCTGTCGTTTTGAACCAAGCAGTTTGTTAAGCAAGTGAGTTTAACACACTAATCCTCGCTTAGTAGGTTAATAACACTTAAGGGTTGTTTAGTTTAGACTAAGCTGGATTAGGTGGATAGTTAGATTATATTAGCAATTTAATTAATTATTGTTGCATGTTAGGTGGTTAGTTTACTGCAATTAGGGCCTAAACGAGCTCTAGTATTTATCTAGAGTGGCTCAGAAATTTTTCGGGCTCGTCTCAGCGTTTAATTAGGCTTTACGTGCCTAAGTTCTATTTATTGGCATTTAATAATTATTTTCCATAATTATTTATTTATTTATTTATTTTCCGGAAATTAGACCGAGATAGTCGATGACCAGAATTTTATGCTGATTATAATGGTGTGATTAGATTATTTTTCTGGATGATAATTTGTGCTAATTGTGGGTGATTTGTATTTTTGAGAATTTATTCATAAAATTATTTAATTTCGGTAATTAATAAGAAAATCACGGGGCGTCGATTTACAATGCAAAAAAATGAATTGGTGGACTGTTGAAATTAGTGGGATTTTCAAGTAAGAAAATATTATATTTTGGCTAAGGCCGACCGAGTATCCACACATGGGTATTTTTATCGAGTATGATAAAAATGACGAAATCACCAGTATTTTAGGCAGCTTTTGGTGAGCATAAATAGTATATTATATTAATATTTGAGACAGCTTCTGATGAGCATAAATAGTATAATATATTGATATTTGAGACAACTTCTGGTGAGCTATACTATCTATATATTAACTTATAATGAGTAGTCCTAGATTATGGTCGGACTTATAGATAGTATTGATTGGGATGACAGGGGAATGGTCTCGATGACATGTAATCAACTGAGTCGATTGATTGATGATTCGATCCATTGTGATGAGTTGGATTGTGGATGTGAATTGATGAATTGCTTACGGTATTGACTTGCAGGAAGAGACTGAGGCCTAAGTAAGTCCTCTGACTCGTGTTTGTACTTAGGCAGCCCTTAGGGCATATTTTCTTCCTAATTGAGTCTTAGGGGGTTGAACTTGCTGAGATGTCGTCTCATCCCGTTGTGGGATAAATTTTCAGGTCCTTAGATGGTAACTCCTCCCGAGCATTTTGGACAACCGAATGAGATCACAGAACAGATGTACTACATTCCGATCCATGGGTACCTTGAGGGGCTAGAGTATGAACTGGTGAAATCCATAATCTAAGTTGATGCGGGTCTTCCTAAAAAGATACCCCATCAATACAGGGCATGGTATCGCCTATATCGCAATGGACAGAGAGAGGGCCCCATACCGAAATCGGAGATATCTCTATATGTGATGGAGGTTGCTTTTGGAAAAGGGCACTGCAAACCCTAGAGGAGGTTTGGTTGTAGACTTGGTAGACCCTGAGCTTGAAGAGCCAGAATCTCCTATGTATTTTGCTATAGGTTCCAATTGGAGTGTGGAAGAAGGAGAAATCGAGGAGATGATGACCCATAGTTTGTGAAAGCCCCCCTGTTGACAGACCTTATGTGTGTGTGTGTGTGTGTATGGTTTGGTTTGTATTGTAATATATATGACATGACTAGTTATATATACCTATAAGTGTGGTTGTTGGTTTTAAAATTTGTGACCCTACTTTTTTTATCACATTGTGTTATTGTCTGGGGATTATTTATCTACTTCCGAATGCGTATTAAAATTAATGGGTCGGCGATGCGTCTTGGGAGGTCGCTATTAAATCGACCAAGAGGGATGGGCATGTGTTCGGAGGATCGGGGTTTGACAGGCACAATTTTAGCGTGACTTAGGCTACTAGGTAGTTTTTAGAAATTTTTAATGCAAATAACCCGTTGTCGATTTTCTTCAAGCCATAATGAACCTCTTCGACATATTGGCGACTCTCGATTGTCATGAAAATCTTGAGGATTCAATTAGGGGCATAGGGTATCAAAACGACAAAAAAATCAATCTAGTGCTGGTCGACGAGAATTTTGTAATTTAGTGGAATCGCCCACATTTAGCCATACATCTCTATCGGACCGACCTATCTCTGATCTCTAATCGACTTTTAATTATGCCGTAATGACCTCTATAGATAAGCACGGTCAAGTAATCGATTCCTAGTCGAATTCTCAAGTCTATTGCATTAAAATCTTTTATTGTCTTCCCCAGATAGTCTAATTATTTTACGAGTGATCAACTCTAATTATTTCACGAGTGATCAACTCTGAGTTATTGTTTTCCCTAGATAGTCTAGTTATCTTACGAGTGATCGGCTTTGAGAATAGCTCTATAGGCGCGTCGATGAAAGGCCCGATTAATTTAATTGAAAGCAGAACTGAAAATTTGGGATGTCACATTGTTCACATGGTGACCAGTTCAACTCCTAAGAAAAAATTTACAAACCAGCATTCACTAGTTTGATTCTCAATTTTATATAGTGAATTCATTAGCGCTACCCAAGAGCCAGCCTTGTAAGTTAAAATCAAATCATCAGTTAAGTCTCTTAAACACTTCTTCATTTCTCACTAAAGTCAACATGACACGTGAAAATCATCGACATTATTAATCTTCATGTCTTTGTTGTAAATAAAAATGAAACATAAAAATACGTAGGCCAATATTGAAGTCAATCTTGGAACCTACTCATTCTACAGTCAACCCGTTCAGCTCCCAATTTTTAAAATTAAAAATCGACTCTAACAATATAACTAATGTGTTGTTGGTATGAAACCTACCCATCCTAAAATCAATCATTGGCAATTGTTTATTTAGACTTATCAAACATCAAAAGTAGTCTTATTTACTTTCCCGTCTAATCCAAAGTATCACTCAAATTTAAAATATTTGCAAAAACTATTATTTTTCAAATAATATTACTAAGATATCTTCTAGATCTAAAAAGCCAGCATCCGGACTTAGCAAAGTCAAAATTCAACTTATTGCCATGGACCTGTGAAAGAAATTTGTGGTCAACAACAGCGATCCTTTCTTTATAATAATTTAGTCTTTTTTTCAATTTTTCCGGTCTACTTATTATGTCTATATATTTCTTTATAAGATTAAAGAAATTCGAATAGTAAAAGCTTCCACTGACATGTTTTTATGATATCCATAAGCTATTGCCTCATAAATCATGATTATATGAAAGTAATCACTCATTTAAAAATGATTTTCACATTAATCTTGCACCCAACTAAGGTAATTAAATTTTACAAAATACACATTTAGAGTCCTCTATAAGTCCAACCAGTTGCCATTGACTTGTGAAAAAAATTGGTCCACAAGTCTCCATGACTCTCAAAAAATACAAGGGACCGTTTGTAACGACCCAGACCCCACTATGTAATATTGTCCGCTTTGGACACTGAGTCCTCACGGCTTTAAAATGCATTACACAAATTAGAGAGAAGCCTTTATAAACTAGCCCATGACTCCTCCCCTAAGCGATGTAGGACTAGAGAGGGACCCATTTCCCTTCCTTGCGCACGTCCGAGGACCGAGGCGCGGACGCACCACCATACCTCCTCCTTGCTTGGGATGTCAAACTCTCCACCCCTTAGGAGCATAGTGTCCTCGCTGTGGCCCCACACGCTGTCGGGGGTCGGCTCTAATACCATTTGTAACGATCCGGGCCCCACTGTGTAATATTGTCTACTTCGGACACTGAGTCCTCACGGCTTTAAAACACGTTACACGGATTAGAGGGACCCAAGCCTTTATAAACTAGCCTAGGACTCCCCCCCTAAGCGATGTAAGACTAGAGAGAGACCCCTTCCCCTTCCCTGCGCACGTCCGAGGATTGAGGTGCGGACGCACCGCCATCCCTCCTCCCCGTGCACCATCGCTTGGGCTGTCACACTGTTACCCCAGCATTGCTCTTTTTGTACCAACCAAACCTCTAGAAAGCCCCTCTTTCTCAGGGTCCGAGCTGCTAGGCTTCCCTCCAGGGTACCATTAACTCTCCTCCTCCGCAAGAACTGCCAAGGTTTAGAAGTCCAGAGCTTGCATATGATTGGCCTCATCGGGACCTTTCATTGTCGAACTGGTCAGCCTCTTCTCTTTCAACATGATTTCTCACTCCTTTGCTTTCAAGGACGCTCTAGTGTTGTCGTTACTAAATTTAGTCATTCTAGATGCAAAGGAGAGAGCATATTAAATTGATATATAAAATTCGATTTTGTTAACAGTGCTCTTTAGACATTTTAAGAATGTTTAATTAGGAACATTTCAATTTTCATGATAGTGGCTATACATAATATGGGTTGGCAAGTTTCTTGGAGAGCACTCTTGTCAAATAATCCCACAAATTATACGTCACATTTAAGTAAATGGAGACATCTAAACACCCGGCAAGATTCCTTGGTATTACTTTGGGTATGAATCTAATGACTGGTCTTAATCTCTATGGCACTATTCTAGTAAAACCTGGCATCAATTTTCGCACACCTTATAATGATTGTCTTGATTTTGGTCAGATAATAAACAAAGAGATTCTTCAGGTGATTGGAGATCTCCCTCTTTAGAGAAGTAAATACAATGACTTCAAGTTGGTGATAACTCTCCCGGGTCTACTCTTGCTGCATAAAGAGCAACCCCGTGCTGCTCCACTGGCTTTTCTTGTCGAATAACTTGCACAATCGACTCCAAAGGTTTTTTAATTTGCTTGCAAATGACACTAACACCTTCCTCATTTGACCATCAATAAGATAATACAGCAACAACTTAAAAAGAGTATGAATATGATCCTTCTGAATGAACAGCCAATTTGTATGTCTTCGAAATAGAGGTTGGCGCTTGTTTTAGAATTGATTTCTACTAATCACTACCAGGTTTTGCTTGCTGAACACCCGATCATATTGATATCACAACAAAACAAGCATCAGACTTCAAACCTAGAGTAAACTAAAATTGACATTCCTTGCCTATAGCAAGCAAGGGCTTAAAAAGCTATAAAATGTATGCACAAATTGCACATAAGCAGTAGAACTAAAAGGGACTAAATTTGAAACATGACAATGCTTCATGGACACAAGGCAGCTAAGCTCCCTCGTGTTCACAATCAGCTCATCAGAAGAAGGTAGAGATCACTCCGAACAAACAAGATTTGTAAACTGTAGCAAGATTTTAACTGTTTCAATCAGTTTCCGAACCCAACGCAATATGACAAACCTACTCATAGTACTTCACTCTACTTGAAAAAGTGACATGGGATCAATAAGTTAGAAATCACTTTTCCTAGGCTGAGTTGCCTCATGATACGCTGTTACATTACTAAGAAGCTCAAACTTCTACCGAGTAACAAGAACAAAGCTTACGGAAACTCGCAAATCTGAGAATCTACAATTGGCACTTGGGAAGGGGACTCGGAACATCAAGCGTCTCGGATAGTGACATGCCACGATTCCACCATGCAGACTCAACCCAACTCTTCAGTCTATCTCCCTCGCCTTTTCTATTCTCCTGAATGCAGAGGATCTCTGCATGCACATCTACATTAAGGTGTCACAGACTAGTGGTTTCCATGACCGAGGGATTGTGCATGATCGAGGGAGTCCGCCCCAACTAGCCCAAGGTGTCCCTAAAAGCTTCCGGAATGTTCCTAGAGACGGGCAAGACGATAATTGCACTAAAGTGCCAAGCATTGGCCGACCGAGAGGCGCAAGGTGATTAGCTGACCAAGAGGTATGAGGTGATTAGTCGATCAACAAGTACGGTCTCATCCATGTAATGTAATGTCGATCAACGGTTGTAATTAGAAAGCCTCAAGTACAAGAAGGGGTGCCCTTTCACTCATTGTATCAATCCAATCCATTTCAGCAATCTAAGTTCCTTTCTCTTCTAGAGCTTCTCTCTCTAGAACTCTCTATATTCGATCTAGGTGAGCAAAGTGAGTGATCAATCCTAGGAAGGCTTGGCTTAGGCATCCCGATGATCCCAAACAATCCAAGAGAGTCTAAGTCGCCGCATAGTCTCGATCTCAACAATCAACCTGTGACAAGTGGTATCAAAGTAGGATCCCTCCAGTAGGTGGGTGATTCAGGTGAAGCCCGCGGTCTTCTCAATCATGTGAGGGCGGAGAGTGATTGCCAAGGCCAAGAGTGCATGGACAATGTGTAGCTCTTGTCTAGCTTCTATGATGGCAATGGGATTAGAAGAAGGAATTAAATTGCTCACTGAATAGGAATAACGTTCCTAAATCAATAAGTGAATCTCAATATAAGGTCTATTATCATGTTTCAAAACAAGGGGAGTACCCTCCATTGGCTTGCAAAGATCAAGAAGAGCTTAGTAGGCAAAAGAAGATGCTGCCAAAGGAGCACAATTAGCTAGAGATGCCGCACTTGTCAGGAAACACAAGTGATTGGAGATTCGCAAGTGGCTTTGACGGGAAAAGCAATCAATGGAGTGGAGTGGCTTTTTCTATCGGGTGAGTATTGCCATCTATGTAAGTCCCAGGAGAGGCATTAATGATTAAGGAAACACAAGGAAGTGATGGAATAGCCTGCAATGAGAGCATTGTGAAACTAAGTTGGGGAAAATGTCACGGTCTGTAATTCTCCCATACTCGTGAACCCCTAGGAGTGAAGTTTGGGGTTATCGAGTGAAGAGTGAAGATGCAGAGGGGATGAATACAATTGGTTTGTGGGAATGACTTTAGGACATTTGGTGTCGAGAGTTCTAAGATATAACAAGTATATCTCTTAGGAGCTCTGAAGGCAGGATTAGCCTCCCATGCATAAACTAGTCAAGAGTTGATACTACTCTCCTGATGAGGTCAGAGCATGCCAAAATCAATTGTCGAGCCTAAAGTGATCCGTTGTTTCGCTTGATGAACTAGGCACTCGAGTTAAGCTGGGCATGATATGACCTCGTATAAAAAAGCTATTGGCCATATTGTTCGCTAGAACAATTATAGAACGAAGGCTAGCCTGGTGAATTCCTCTCACCAAGTGCCCCACAAGTTGTTTCGTGGCCGAGGAACTACTGACCCATGACTAAGGCATGTAGCTTGTCAATGGACAAAACCTATTTGGAGCTGTATGCCAGCATTTTTACAGAAGGTCCTATTGCATGTGTGACAAGCAGGATACAAAGTATCTCTATAGGAATGACAAATGTGTTCTAACAAACCATGATTAATGCAAAGCTAGACTGCTATAACAAGAGAAACGATGACAGTATCGACTAGAAACATGTGGACCTTCTCGCTTTCCTCCGTGAAAATCTGATTAGATCTTTTTGTTGGAAGCTATCTTCGTAATCCTGGCAAATTAATTTCATAATAATTATCTAGGCAAACTGGAGACATTACCTGACATGACTAAAATATATAATTCTTTGAAAGCTAGTTCTTTCGGCCACTCCTTATATATAAGATAGCAACCCCTTACAGAGTTATGACCTAATAATCCTAATTACTTTCGTTTCTCCCTCGTTTCAGATATATTTAACTTAATAATCTACTGATCCTACAAAGGGAAAACCCAGGAGGACTTTCTCTCTTGTGGTGCGCAGATACAACTACCGGTGGAGGTCGTCATCATCGAAGCCTGACCGAAAGCCGTCTATCGGAATTGATATGGCTAACAAAAATAGGCTATAAATTGATGTCAGCCTAGCTTGGTCAGGAAGCGTGTAGGGTTCTGTGAGTAAACTATAGAGGTCTGACTAGGCTCATGAAGTCCAGTGAGTTTTAGATTCCTAGAAGGGAGCAAACGTTTGATGCCCCTGGAGTTTTCCTATTTTATCAGTAACTCACTTCAGGCTATCGTCCAGATGACAGACATTCGGTGCACCTGAATTCTCGCAGAAAGATCCCTCTCCCATTACCAAGCCAGAAGTAGCAAGGACGTCTTGATAAGCGAGAAAATATTAGGTGATATAGTCTAGCTAGTGTTTAGAGATGCTGCACATGGCCTATATTATCCATGAAGGTAGTAAAGAGTGATTCATAGTTGTTAAAGATAATTATGAATTTATCAATGTTAGAGATATCTTGATAATCTTAGTAATTCCTTTTTAATCTCTCGAGATTGCATATATGTCTCCCTTTGATTATGCTTATATCTTGATTAATATCTTATCTTAAATAGTTATATCATAAAACCTATAAATAGGCTAATGTATTTTTTATTACGCCATCGAAATATATAGAAAATTTCATAATTCTCACTTCCGCTTTATTATTCTTAACTTTTTCTCAGAGCCATTTGTTTCGATGGAAGCACCCATTGAGTCTATTTAGTAATATTGGCTGTGACCATGGTAACTCCTATGTCATATCCGCAAGAGCTCAATATTCTACTTATGTACTAGAGCGAGCTATATTGTTTTGTTTGTTGATAAGTGATGAGATAAGTGAGTCACCTAGAAAGAAACAGTAGCCCATAGGAGAGCAACAATCTTGAGGGTCAATGGCCCAATCAGCATGGGAATAAGTTGCTAATTCCAAGATACAATTAGCAGAAAAGTGGAAGTCATGAAATAACATACCTTTAATATAGCAAAGAATTCGAAGGACTATAGCTAAATGAGTCGTACAAGGCGCGATCATACACCAATTAGCAATGTGAACAGCATATATGATATTAAGATGGGTAACAATAAGATATCTAAGATTGTCAACTAATTGTCAATAAAGTGTAGGATTCGAAAGAAGGGTTCCTCCCTTGTCATTGTGGCATTTGACTTATTGGGAGTAAAAGCAATCTTGTTATTAGCGAGGCCAACTTGAGAAGTAAGGTCACTACATATTTGGCTTGAGAAAGATAATAACTAGAAATATGTAGAAATATCTAACACAACCTCCAAGCCTAGAATATAGCTAAGTCACCAAAGATCTTTCATTTCAAATTATTTACTAAGATATTATTGAAATTTCATAATGTCAAGCTGATCATCGCTAGTAATAACTATATCATTAACATAACAAAGCAACATGATATACCAACGATGTGTATGACGAACAAAGAGATTATGGTTAGAAGGATTGGATTTCAAACCAATAGGGATAAGTGCATTGGAAGTGCCAATCAACCGATCACCTTTGGTTCGTTATGTTGGCAGATGAAGCCAAATTTTTTTTAGGGATTTTTTTGTCTTTTATGTTAATTTTGTTTTTAGGTTAAAAGTCACACCTTTATATCAACGAGGGTTAGAGCAAGCCATCAAGACATTGAAAAAGAAAATAGAGAGGAAAGAAAAGATAAAAGAAAAAGTGAGTCTTTTCTTTATGAGTGCTCTCAGTTTTTTTTGTGCCCTGATTTTGAGAAAATGTCATCGTATTCCAACTTTCTTTGAAATCTAGTGGATTTACAGAGTACTTCTATGCGAAAACGTAGCCCAAGTTTGGGTGAACGTCGATAACAAATTTTCTAGTGTATTTTTCTGATTCTATTCTTTTATTATTATATTATGTCTGGTAAATTGTTTGCTTACGTTATTTTTTTTTTGAATTAGTGTGCGATTTTGTAACACGTTATAGTGGCACCTGTCCAAGCTTCCCTTGGGAATGTAGTCATACCCCAACAGCTGATCAACTTTTGACGCAGCAATAACCGAGGAGCATCACAATGTTCCCGTGACGCACACGGCCAGTTCTCAGGATCTCCGAAGTGAATTCTCTCATTCCTTTCCTTAATTTGCAAGAAACCCTCTTCCTTGCAATCTCAGTTCTTGAAGTGGGCAATGCCTCTCTATACCCTACCAAATCCAGCAGCTCTCACAGCTCTTGTTCCCTGAATCCTTTTGTGGCTACATAAAAATATTTGTACTTGAACCTGTAAGGATTGGAGTCATGCTCCCAGCCTAGAACCTTTGCAAATTTTCTCTTCCGTCTTATCAGATAAAACCACATTTAAGATAGACATTGACAGAACAACAAGATGAAAGCCACAGCAACAGTCAACAGATAGGATTTCTCCTCCTCCCCAAATTGGGTAGTCTAGGAAACTGAGACAAACCAGACTCTAAGCTTGTCCATCTACGATAAAGCTCTTTCCAATGATGTAATGACAAGTTACTAGTGAGCTGGCTGAGGACAAGAACCCCACGTACATCGTCTCCTTGATGATCGGCGAGAGATCAACGGACAGAGACAAAAAAAAATAAAAATAAAAATAATCTTCAGTTTCTCAACATTGCTAGGAGCTAATGTGAAATTGATTTGCTTTCACGCCTTCAAAATCCACCAGAACTTGCATCGCTTCACCAGTCATCAGGCTTTAGTTTGTGAAGACCCCACCGGGACATCTAGTATATCCTGCACGGGCAGATATTACGAAGGTTGGCCAGCGCACTGACGTCGATCCCAACGTGGTTATCATTAACATCATAGTTTTGGATCATGTCAAATAATACTGTGACTGTGTGTCTTGTGGCATTGCCAATGTTGGTTTCGTTGAAGAGGTGAAAATAATTACTAGGAAGAGCTCCGGAAATTCTCTATTAGGAGCTGACATAAAAGCAAACCTATAACCACCCAGAGGTGGATACTCGTAAATCACATTGAAGACGCAAGTTGTCACGTCCCAAACCTCGAGCGCGCGAACATTCCTCGACGATCGATTAAAAATGCGCCGACCCATTCTTTTTATCTTTCGATTAAACGCATGCGGAAGCGAATTAAATAAATACCCAGTCAACCAACAAAATATGGATAGTAAAATACAACAAACGATTTCCAAAAGTCGTACATTTATTTATCCACTTGTTATCCCAAGGAGTTTAACATTTACATGCCTACAATAAAATACAACTCCTACACGACCTATGAGCAAAAAGGGGTCAGAAAGGCTCTAGCTTCATTAACAGCAAGGCCAACCAAAAAGTGTCACATCCCGCGCCCACTACATCCACACTTAGCAGATCTCCACACTATGGCCCTGAAAATGGTTAATAACAACAGGGTGAGATAAAATCTCAGCGAGTCAACTTCCTAAACCTCGATTAGGATGCAAATTTGTATGAAGGCAGCCTAATCATGTGACGGCATACAATCTTACTTCACCTTGGCATACCCCTGCCTTTTAGTACGTCACATATGTAAAGCATAATCAATAATCAGAATACATAACTCTCATGTACCAAGCATCCACACGGGTCCTGATTATAAAGTAAAACCCGTTTTGGCACGTCTCATACCATGCCTAATAGTTTTACAACATAATCAAGGGCAATGCATCACAATCATTCACACGCATTTCGATTATTATGACCCCTCGGGCCACGGCCAACACACAAGTTGGAGATCTTCTGATATGACCAGACATCATCATGCCCCATCGGACACGGCATCATTTATAACTCCTGCCCAGACGGCATTCCATAAACGAGCATCAGTCCTGCCTCAATCACGACTCGACATCCGGATCCTCGCCGGGCATCCGATAAACATCGGGCATCGCCCCCAAACTCCAGTTTGGTGATAGATTCAATTAAATGACCACACAATCATGCCAACACTCAAGCCAATTTTTATCTTCCGTCAATTAGCCTAGTATAAAAGAGTTCGTGCTTAAATAACAAACCTCGGAAAATCTTTACATTTAAAATTCCGATAAAATAATCGCACGTGGTCACGTATTTAAAATCAACCCATCAAACTTTGCACACTTCTATTTTAAAACCTCATTGTTTTATTTAGCACGTAAAATTCGGCGTTCAAACCCAACACCTTAAACTTTGCCATTTAATTTCCTATAAAACCTTCTTTTGTAAATAATAAGTGAACTTATCATAAAGCAATCAATAACATGACATCGCACATGCAAACAATTGGAATTACGCACAATCTCACCCGGAAAAACGGGCATAAAATTCTACTTAACGGTTAATCCGTCATTAATTAACTACTCGCGATTAATTAAGCTAATCATGATTAATTAGAATAATTACAATTAATTAAACTAAACTCGATTAATTAGCCTAACTATAATTAATTAAAAAGTAATCAAAATTAATTAAAATAATTGTGATTAATTAAACTAAACTCAATTAATAATCTAACCACGATTAACTAATCTAATCGTAATTACTTAAACTAATCTCAATTAAAATTAATCTAAACCATTCTTAATCGCAATTAAGAATAAACTAAAATTAACTAATAATAATCGCCGTTAATATTAAACTAACCACCCCTAAATGTAATTAATGTATTAATCCACGATTATGAGGTTAACTCACCAATTTCCGACGATGGCGAGCCTTTGGGGACGGCAGCACGACGGCGACAAAGACATGAGTCTCACAGCACCAACAGCGGCACCAACAGCACGGCGAAGATGGCGGCGGCCGCAGCTCCTCAAACCCACGGCCAAGGGGGGGAGGGCTCGGCTTGGGGTGGCTTGCGGTGGCAAGCAGGCGGCTTGTGGATGGCGGCGATGGCACGGCAAACGATGTGAGGGATGCGGGTGGAGCAGTGGCTTGCGGCAGCAAACGAGCAGCGGCACGGACGGCACAACGGTGAGACGGCTCGTCGGACAAGCGGTGAGTGGTGGTGGTTCGGTGGCCAAGAGGCGGTGGTGATGATGGTGAGTAGGGTGTGTGGCGGCGGTGGTGCTGGTGGTGGGTGAAGCAGCAGCAAACAAGAAGAAGAAGAAGGGGGTTCGGCCAAGAAAGGAGGGGAGAGAAATCGCGTGGGGGAAAAGAGAGAAGAGGGAAAAGAAAGAGGAAAATAAAAAGGAAAATGGTGTGGAGGGCAGAGGGGTAACGTGTGGGGAGGAGGAGAGAGTGAGAAAGAAAGGGGGAAAGGAGGATGGCAGAGGTGGCGTGAGAAAGAGGGAGAGAGAAAGGGGGAGAGAGAGAGAGAGAAGAAAAGGACAAAGGGGAGGAGCTGCAGCAGAAAGGGAGAGGAGAAAGAGGAGAGAGAGAAGAAGATGACAAAATGGGATGTCACACAAGTTGTGGAGAAAGAGTAGGCACATCCCCTAGATGAGTTCTCGAGCTTGTGGTTCAGGCTAGAAGGCATGACTTTGCTTCTGTTTGGTTGCATCGGTTACTTTTGGAGGCCATTTCCAGTGAATGCAGGTAAACCCTATAGGCTAAGATTGGTCGATCAGAAATGTGAAACTGCTGGTATCGTGAGCTAGTACAAAGTTTGCCAGGGAGGAAACTGCTAGATCAACCACAACGAACATGTCCAGAAGCTGGAGAAATTTGTCGAATACACTACTCAGAAGACATCGTTTGAATCTCCTAGGATCAAATTATATCTAATGCAATTTCAGCTATCAATACCCTGACTTGTGTCGCTATATTTCCTAAGAATAAAAAATTCGCATGTCGATGGTGCATATATATTAGGGACCCGACTGTTAAATCACGCAAGGATTCAAACAAACTAGCAATAATCCTTATAAAAGGTGGACTTGCTCTTATACTCTGGAGGCTGACCAAAAGGGGAAACCAAAGAAAGAGGCAATTTAAGCTAATGCAACCATTCCCAAGAACATGCAAGAATATACTGCAGAAATTGGTTCGATCCATAGAATCTTAAATTACAGTTTACATAAACTCACAAAGTCACAAACTACGAATGCTTGACGCACAAGAACATTAGTTTGACTTTTACTTCGATTTATGAAATGTGCTTTCACTTTAATTTACCTAGCTTAAGACTCATCTTCCACCAGAGAGGAGAGAGTTTGCAATAGAAGATGTCTGAGAAAATGCCTTGTCAGCGAAAGACGGATAAAACGTGCCAGCCATACTAAAACCTTCATGATATGAAAATTGCCAGCCACTTTTTGAAATACCAAGAGATGATAACTCCTCTAAGGCAAGATCCCCTTCCAAGTACTGCACCACTTGTCGCACACGTGGTCTTGCGGTTGGCTGAGACTGGGAGCATAACAATCCGAGTTGCAACACTAGCTCCACCTCCTTCGCCACAAAGTCCGTCCCTAAGTTGGGATCTCTTGCCTCTAGAATGTCACCCTTATCCCAGCAAGAAAACACCCAGTCCACCAATATCACGTCCTCCTCCTCCCGAGCCTCAATCGGCCTTCTTCCACTAGCAACTTCAAGCAAAAATGCCCCGAACGCGAAAACATCTGTGCTCGTAGTGGCCTTGCCAGTTCGAGTGTTCTCTGGGGCCAGATATCCAAAAGTTCCCACCAAATGGGTGGTTTGAGGATCTGTACCGTGATCATATAGTCTTGCAAGCCCGAAATCTCCTAACCTTCCATTTAGTTCTGAATCAAGCAAGACGTTGCTAGCTTTGATATCCCTGTGAATCACTACTTGTTCCCATCCTTCATGGAGATAAGAGAGGCCATAGGCAACATCTTTGATCACTTTAAATCTTTGACTCCAACTAAGGGTCACCCTTGGGTGGTTATAGAGGTACTTGTCTAGGCTTCCATTTGGCATGTAATCATAAACCAACAGCAGTTCACCTTTCCGACGGCAGTATCCGAGAAGCGTCACAATGTTCCGATGGCGAAGCCGACCAATACTAATAATCTCGGCAATGAATTGTCTCATCCCTTGCCTCGATTCATGAGAAACCCTCTTCACTGCAATCTCAGTTTTTGAGGTGGGTAATACCCCTCTATAAACCCTACCAAATCCACCAGCTCCTAGTAGCTCCTGATCTCTGAACCCCTTTGTGGCAACATAGATATCTTTGTACTTGAAACGATGCGGACTGTAGTCGCGCTCCCAATCTTCAAGAACCTCTGCAAATTTTCTTCTTTTTCTAATCGCATAAGCCATAGCAAAGACTAGTATTGACAGAAAGAACAAGCATATGAAAGGCAGCCCAGAAGTGAGAAGAATGGATTTCTGCTTCTTTTTCATATGGGGTAATCTAGGAAGTTGAGACAAATCAAGCCTATGAGCTTGTCCATTTACCTTAAAGCTCCATCCAAGGATATAATGAGAAGTTAAGAGCGTACCGGTTGAGGAAGAGAACCCAACGTACATGGTCTCCTTGAAGATCGGCGAGAGACTGAAGGACAGAGACAAAAGGGGAGTGTTCGGTTTTTCAACATTGACCGGAGCTAATGTGACCTTGATTTGTTTCTGCACACCATCATAATCCACCCAAACTTGCATTGCTTTACCACTAATCAGACTCAAGTTTTTGAAGCCTGGAATGTTGTTTTCAGTGTATCCAGCAGGGGATGATTTTACAGAGAGCAGCCCATTGACATCAATCCCGACATGGTTGTCATTGATATCATGTATTTCGTTGTTTTGAATCGTGTCAAATTCCACTGCAAAAATGTGGTTCGTGGCATTGCCATCGTTTGTTTCGTTGAAGAGACCAAAGAAATGATCAGGCCGAGCTCCAGGAAATTCTCTACGAGAAGCTATCACAAAGGTGAACCCAGGATTGCCCAGAGCTGGATATCCAGGAATTATAGCGAAGACAAATGTGGTGGAGAATGAGACGACAGCGCCATCGGATGAATTCTTGAACGTGATAGGGTCTGGGTAGAATGCATAAGTCCCCTTCTCTTTGGTCCCATTGGTTAACTTCAGGAGGCCATTGCCAGTGAGTTCAGCTAAACCATCAAGGCTCAGATTCGCAGACCGGAAACCATTGTAGGTGAAATCGCCGGTTTCATGAGTCGGTGCCATGTTTGCCAGGAGAGAAACTGCCAGAACAATCACCAATAACATGGCTAGAGCCTGAAGAAATTAGCTGAATACACTAATCTTATGAGATTAATTCATAGTCATAATAGTGATCCAACCGATTTACACAGCATTAAATCGAACAGCATTAAATCGAATGTCCTGCAATTTCAACCGTCAGTGTCCCAACTTGTGCACCCCCAACAAACCTTCAACTGATTGGTCCGAGCCTTATGACTCCCCTATCATGTGATTGACTGATTGCTCCTAGTCTTATCGCCAACTTAAAGTTCTGTAACTTGCCCGTCTTCGTACACCATTTGCAACATTTCAGTCAATGGCCAAAGTAGACCGATACAGCCGTCAACGTGAGTTGATGATGTTTCGTCGTCTTTGGTGGCTCCTCGAAGAGTCAATGACCGATGATGCGAAACTATGGCCGAGAAAGCGTCACAACTAGACGAAGATGGACGAAAGGACAATGCCCCCACAAATTTTAGCAGTGTGTTTAATACCACGTATGACTTCTCGACGGTACTGAGAATGTTGGTACATGGAGTAGGAAGGCTTAATAATTCTATCTTAGAAAACGACTGGAAAATTCGTGTGTTAAGTTACACGTGTGAAAAATCTCACATTAGAGATTTAGTGCGCTCTAAAAGAAACTAATATAACCTAATTGATGCAGAACTCATTATAGCTTTTGAGTGAATGCAAATCCAACTTGATATATTATTATAAAATGATACTTAGATTAAGGGAAAGCACATCTAACAACTTCGTGCATGTGTATATATAAGTTGTGTTAAAGATCTCTCATATTAGGAATGGAGTGTGACGTGAACTGTTAATATTACTCAAGTTGGCCCATAATTCATTGATTAAGACATTCAAGTAAAGGTATATTCAACTGCCTCCGAACAAAATGAGATAGTTCAAATTTGCCCGGGTCTTGCTAATTTTTAGTACCAATTGAATATGCCAGATTACTAAGTAAAACCTCTATGGAATGTGTTATCGTTCTATTTGTGTCCTAAAAGGTGACAAACGGGAAAACAATAATTTTTTTTGCCATACGCCAGGAATTGATGATATCTTTATGTTGAAAACATATTCTGTTGATGGTCTCGTGTACCTAGGGTGGACTAATTAGTTTGCGTTAACCCAAGTCCCAAAGTTGAGCTGTACGTAAAGAAGTTAATGGCCCAAACCAAGCTATGGTAATACAATTGATCCACAAGGCCCGTTGATGGAATGTCTAATGACCATGAGTTCACTGATCATGAGTTTCGATGAGCATAATTCAATTGAAGTACAAGAGACGTGACAAGGATGGATGTCACGCCCCGAACCCCGAGCGCGCGAACATCCCTCGGCGGTCAATTAAATTGCGACGTCCCAGAACACGTCGCCGACCCATTCCTTTTATCTTTCAATTAAACACAAGTGGAAGCATAATAAATAAACAACACCCAGTCAATCATCACAGTAGGGATAGTAAAACACAATAGACGAATTCCAAAAGCAGCATCTTTATTTATCCACTTGTTAGCCCTACGAAGTTTGATATTTACAAGTTTACCTCAAAAGATGACTTCCTAACGACCAACAGGCAAAAAGGGTCTGAGAGAGTCGAGGTTAGCTTAAACTTCACTATCGATGAGGCCAACCAAAAGTAATGCTAGAAACACCCGTGTCTTGGTACATCTAGACCCCAAACCGCACGTGACGGTTCTCCATACTACGACCCTGAAAATAGTTAACAATACCGGGGTGAGATAAAATCTCAGCGAGTCAACTTCTTAAGCCTCAATTAGGACGCAAATTCGTCTCAGAGGCAGCCTAAAAACGCACCGTATACAAAATTACCTCACCTTGGCACACTCTTGCATATTAGCACATCTCACATGGCAACAATTGTGCAACATGCATAAATAATAATTAGAACACATTCTAAAAATTCTATGCGCATTGCCAACACACGTGTTCCAATTATTACGACCCCTTGAGCCACGGCCAACACAAGAGTCAGCGGTCTTCCGGCATGACCGGGCATCGTCCCGCCCCCATCGGGCACAGCATCATCTAGAACCCCCACATAGACGGCATTCCATAAAGGAGTATCAATCCAACCTCAACCGCGACTCGGCATCCAGTGTGGCACCCTCGAAACAGCCCCCGATCCGCTAGGGTCGCCACAGTTCGCTTACCTTTCACTTGACCTGGCAAAGCATCACTCTGACACCATAGAATTGTGATGGGTCCCTAAGTCCTCGGGGTTTATATTATTTAAATCGGTCCCAGCGCAATTCATATAACGGAAGCATACTTGATATCTCCCTAACCCATACTCAAACTAAATAATGCAATGCAACACCAACTACACATTATATATATATATATATATATATATATATATATATATATATAAGTTAGAGCCGAACACCTTTATTTACATAATTTGATCGGACATCATGAGTTGGTACATCAAAAGGCCAAGGCTTTACTAAGCTCGGCTATAACCAAAAGTACTCGACCCCACAGCAGTCATGTACATCGGTCCATCATTCAGTGTCGGCCATCCAAAAAGAAGCTTCATCCTCCCTCCATCGCGCTCAGTCACACCCAACTTGGTCCATCAACCGGCAGCGGTGGCAGCATCCCCAGCATAACCCCATCGCAGCAGACATGCATGGCCAAGAACTCCTGAATGACAGGGCTGACGGGTGATCCAACGTCGTACAAAACCAGAACCCGCACACGAACAAAAACTGACCCCCGTATCTCGAGGTGATGATGCTCCGTACACTTAACCTCGACGTCGGTCGGTATGCCATAAAAGGTACCGGGGGTGACTAGCGATAGAGACATAACTCCTAGTCTGAAATGTTAGTCCCCAAAAGGGGTGAGTACAACCACTCATCAGTAAAAGATTCATCACGCTATATTAAGCATTACTATTAATATCCAGATTCAAGTATGGTAGACAAAAACAAAAAATTAGAAAATAAGTATGTATCAGAATCATGAAATCCTTCAATGTGATGACAATGTGATCCTAATGTGTAGTGCAACATATCCAAGATAGACAAATCTCAATCATAGGGCCAAACTGAAATATCACGTCCCGTTCCATGCCATACAGTGAATCTTATATCCAGACCCCACACATTTATAGTAGAATCATTCATTTTTTCATTCAAAAGGTTTCATCCCCGGAGGACCAATGTTTGCATCCCTCCGGCATTCACATCCCTCCAGGCATCACGAAAGCCTCCGGCATTCAGCCACTTAGGGCCATCGAGCATCTGGACCAAATCACGCCTCAAGGCATCTCGTACCCCACCTGGCATCACGAGGAACCTCGGGGGCCTCCCATGAAAATGGTTCCCCCGGCCATCCGGAATTACGTACCAACTAGCATACTATGGGGCATACCGAAGCTCCCGGGGAAAAACCTCCGGCATTCAGCCACTTAGGGTCACCAGGCATCCACAAGTCATCGACTCACTCGATCCTTTGCACACCCTGACTCCCGGGGCAACGTTGACCCGAGGGTCCAACGGCAACACTTTAACATTTTAAATTTACAAGAATCCTTTCAAATGCCAAGAACAATCCATTTCATTCATTCACTATCCAATCTTAATATTGCACAAATATCCACAACCAGTATCATCATATCACATAACCATTACAAAACATATTCACTTTTGGGACATTTTGTGAAAATAGAGCAACTCGATTTTACCATGCACAGTTCTGGTAAATATTTCGAAATAAATACTAAATGAGCTCGAAAAATTGTGAAATTTTGACATGTTATCAATGAGACCATAAGGAAAAAATTTTTGAAGAACACCAAGTCAAATTTCTTACGTATGAAGAGTAAAAATTCCGGTATTCCTTATTAACGTTCTGTAGAATTTCCAGATTTAACATTTCCGTATAAAATCATTTTGTCGACCAAATCTTGTCAATTTATGCTAAATTTTTTATATGTTACTCTTACAGATGTGCTCTCCAACTTTTATTAAGGATTCAAAGTCAAATTTTAGCTAGAAAATTCCAGAAAAATCGAGAAATTACCGGAGGTCATGCTGTTCTTGCGAAAACAGTTTACTAGCCTAAAGAGAACTATTCCTACCCTTGAGTCTCGGCATCCAACGTCCACAGCCAAGATTTACAAGCATATTACACCACAATACAGCCTCTTTACTTCCAAAAATCCACCATAGCTAAATCCTTGAGTTCTCATTTCAATTCAAAAGCGAAATCCACCAAAACTTGCTCTATTTTTGCTCAATTACTTCGGCCAGCTTCATCTCCTTCATCAAAATCAACATGCAGCTCCAAATTCCACATTTTTTCACATCTACCAACTCCTCACTAAATAAAAATAGCAAGCAAAAACATAGATCGAAGAACTTCCAGTTGCCTCAAGTCCAAAGCAACCACAACAAGCAAATCGGCAACTTGGGGCTCCGGGCGCGGCTCGATCGACGGCGGAGCTAGGCAGCATCGACGGCAGCAGCTAGGACACGGCAGAAGATGGTTTCCTCTTCCCCTTCGCGACCCACTCTTGTGCCCTCTCTCTCTCTCTCGCTCACTCGCCCTCTCTCTCTCTCTCGGTCTCACTTTCTCTCTCGGCAGTTCCCTCGATCAATCCGCCTCCCCCTCTTCCTTTTGATTGCTTAATAGCTAGCAATCATTACATTTTTGCATGCAAGAGACACTTGGCTCCAAGAGGAAGACAAGTGTCTTCAACAAGAAGACGAGTGGAGGAGGGCTGATGGTTTTTGTGGGCCTCTTAGCCTGCTTTGGGCCCGAAAAAGTTTGGGCCAAGATGTCCAATTTAAATGGCCCTTAGAAAAAGAAAATAATAATAATAAGCCCATAATTCCTACACCACTTTAGGGCATTTTGATTTTTATATAGGAATCAATATTATATTCCCATAACAAATTTTACATAGGGGGTTCGGTCCAAGAAATAAAATAAGGTGGCCGATGATGTAATTGTCCATATGGCCATTCAAAGAAAAATTTCCTTTCCCTCAAAAATTAATATTTCGGGTCGTCAAAATTCTCGGATGCCACAATTCTCCCCTCCTTAGAGAATTTCGTCCTCGAAATTGGATGTTACTTACGTCCCAATAAACAAGAGAGGATATTTTTCCCTCATTTATTTTTCACTTTCCCATGTGGCCTCTTCCATATCATGATTTCGCCACGACACCTTAACCAGAGGAATTTTCTTTGTCTGTAGGACTTGTTCTTTTCTATCTAATACCCGTATTGGCTCTTCTATGTACCTCACTTTCTCATCCACTTTGATGGCTTCATGATCGAGTATGTGACCAGGATCCGGCCGATACCTCCTCAACATCGACACATGGAACACATTATGTAAATTTCCCAATTTAGGAGATAGCGCCAACGATAAGCTACGTCTCCTATTTTCTCGAGTTTCTCAAAGGTTCCAACGAATCTGGGGCTTAATTTTCCTTTTATTCCAAATCGTGATATCCCTTTCATTGGAGATACTTTAAGGAATACATGGTCTCCCACACTAAATTCCAAAGGTCTTCTACGTTTATCTGCATAGTCTTTTTGTCGGCTTTGAGTTGTCTTAAGTCTTTTCCTTATAATCTCAACCACTTATGTAGTAACTTGTACCAATTCAGGTCCTGTCAGTTTTCTTTCACCTACTTCATTCCAACAAATAGGAGTTCTACATCTCCTCCCATACAACACTTCATAGGGAGCCATGCCTATAATTTTCTGAAAACTATTGTTATAAGCGAATTCTACCAAATGCAACTTTTCATCCCAACTTCCTTTAAAATCAATGACGCAAGCTCTTAACATATCTTCTAATATCTTAATCACTCTTTTTGTTTGTCCATCTATCTGAAGATGAAAAACAGTACTAAACTGGAGCTTAGTCCCTAAGGTGATCTGAAGACTTCACCAAAAGTTTGAAGTAAATCTTGGGTCTCGATCTGACGTAATAGTCACTAGAACACCATGTAAACATACTACTTGACTTAAATATATTTCAGCATACTTATCCATCGGATAGTCTATGTGGACTGCTAGGAAATGAGCAGACTTAGTCAAACGATCCACAATTACCAAAATAGAGTTGTGGCCACTTGATGTCCTTGGTAATCCTTGCACAAAATCCATCGTCACATATTCCCATTTCCATTATGGAATATCTAATGGTCTCAAAAGTCCTGTGGGTTTTTAGTGTTCTGCTTTCACTTGCTAACATGTTAAACACTGGGAAACATGTTTGGCTATATCCGTCTTCATGCCATTCCACCAATATTGTTGGTGTAAATTCTTGTACATCTTTGTACTACCCGGATGAATACTGTAGTTACTCCTATGTGCTTCTGATAGGATTTCCCTTTTAACTTCCTCATTGTTGGGAACACAGTGTCGTCCCTAACATCTTACCATTCCATCTTCAGAAACTTGAAATTCTGGTCTTTTTCCTAAAGACACAGCATTTCGTACTTTCACTATTTCCGGGTCAGATTCTTGTGAAATTTTAATTTTCTGGATAATCTCCAGTTCAATTCTCAATGCAGTGAGCATACCGGTAAGGTGGTCTATTTTCAACTTGAAGTCTGAATCCACAATTGACTTTAACAGATTCCATTATGTCACCCTTAGACTAGCCATGTCCATAGCTGACTTTCAACTAAGGGCATCTGCCACCTTATTTGCTTTTCCTGGATGGTACCGTATTTCACAATCATAAGCATTTAACAATTCCATCCATCTCCTTTGTCTCATGTTCAGCTTTTTTTGAGAAAACAAATATTTTAAACTTTTATGATCTGTATAAATTTCGAACTTCTCTCCATATAGATAATGTCTCCATATTTTCAAACCAAAAATTATAACTGCCAATTCTAGATCATGGGTTGGGTAATTCAATTCATGAGGTTTCAATTGTCTAGATGCATCGGCTATGATCTTGCCATGCTACATCAAAACACATCCCAGACCTTTGTGAGACGCATCACTATACACTGTAAATCCATTAGATCCAGATGGTATAGTCAGAATTGGAGCAGTAGTCAGTCTTCTTTTGAGCTCCTAGAAACTCTTTTCACATTCTCCATTCCATTCAAATTTTACGTTCTTTATAGTCAATTTTGTCAATGACCCAGCAAGTTGTGAGAATCCTTCAATAAACCTTCTATAATAACATACCAGTCCTAAGAAACTTCATATTTCCGTGGGTGTTGTTGGTCTTGGCCAATTTATTACCATCTCGACTTTTGCTGGGTCCACTACAATTCCTCCTCCTAACACCACATGTCCCAAAAATATTATCCGGTCCAACCAAAATTCACACTTACTGAACTTGGCATATAACTTATGGTCTCTAAGGATCTGTAACACTATTCTCAGGTGTCGTTCATGTTCTTCAGGTCCTTTAGAATATACTAGGATATCATCAATGAAGACAATCACAAATCGATCCAAATAAGGCTTAAATATCCTATTCATCAAATCCATGAATGCGGCTGGAGCATTCGTTAATCCAAAAGGCATAACTAGGAACTCATAGTGTCCATAGCAAGTTCTAAATGCAGTCTAAGGAATGTCTTCTTTATTAATCCTTAATTGATGGTATCTTGACCTCAAATCAATTTTAGAAAAGACCGAACTTCCTTGCAGTTGGCCAAATAGGTCATCAATTCTAGGCAAGGGATACTTATTCTTAACGGTTACCTGATTCAGTTGCCTATAGCCAATACATAAACACATTGACCCATCCTCTTTTTTCACAAACAAAACTGGTGCACCCCAAGGAGAAGCACTTGGCCTAATAAAGCATTTATCAAGCAACTCTTGTAGTTGCACTTTCAACTCTTTCAATTCCATCAAGACCATCTTATACGGAGCTTTCGATATCGATCCTGTTCCAAGCATTAGTTCGATCTCAAATTCAATTTCTCGTTCCGGTGGTAACCTAGGCAATTCCTCAGGAAATATGTCTTGAAATTCCATGACTACTCGAACTTCATCGAGCTTAGATTCTTCCTTAGTATAGTCCTTTACCACTGCCAGGTATCCTTGACATCCTTCGTCAAGTAATGCACGGGCTTCTATTACTGAAATAAGTGCCACGGATGGGTTTGTCTGCCCTCCGAAAAATCCACAACTAGATTGGTCAGGTAAAACAAATTGAATTACTTTTCTATGGCAATCCACCTTAGCTTGATACTTATGGAGCTAGTCCATTCCGATAATAACATCAAAGTCATACATAGCCATTACGACTAAGTCTATTTCCATATCCCATCCCCCTATAGTTATATTACATCTTTCACATATCAACGTAGACAATACCACATTCCTTAGGGATGTGGAAACACAAAGAGGTGTCTCAAGAGAAGTAGTTTCTATTTTACTCAACTGTCTATATCTTTCAGACACAAAAGAATGCGTAGCGCCCGTATCAAACAATGCATATGCATTTTTGCCATTTATAGAAATCGTACCTGAGATAACATTTATCGAAGCTTCCACTTCCTCTTGGGTGACCGCATACACCCTTCCTTGTGCTAGTGGCCTCTGTGGATTCCTTGATAGATTCGATCCAACAGTACATTGTTGCACTTATCGTACCGAGTTGACACTCAGCTGTGATCTCTCTTGTGGACAATTTCTCTCAAAGTGCCCCATCTGTCCACAACCAAAATATTTTGGCTAACCATTACAAAATCCTGACCCATGCTGTCCACCACACCTTTGACAAGTATTACCCCGGTAGGGTACCTTCCCTAGAATCGGGCCACTCTTGGCTTTTCCAAAATTTCCTAAATTATTCCTCTTCTTAGATTCCCAGGGGCTGACCTTGTCCAGGATATGGTCTCTTACCCCCTTCGAATATCACTAAAGGTCATTTGCCACTTGGATTCCGATCGCTCTCTCACTAATTCTTGCTCCACCAACTGTGCCCTTTCATAAATCTCATTATAATCCCTTATGTTCAGAGGCACTAGTTGTTTCCTGATATCTGTCCTTAGCCCTTTCAAGAATCTCTTAGCCTTTTCCTCTCGATCCTCAACCAATCTGGGAGCATATCTGGATAATTCAGAAAATTTTGCCTCATACTGGTCTACAGTCAACTCCCTTTGTTCCAACTGAACAAATTCAGTGATATTCTTATCCTTGGCACAGTCAGAAAAATGCTTTCTATTGAAAGCTCTAACAAATTCGCCCCAATTTATATCAATACCTAGTGGAAAGATCGTATCTCTTGAAGCTCTCCACCAAAACTTTGCATTTCCCTCCAGCCAGTACTCTACCAAAGTTCTTTTCTCAGCACCATTGCAGTCCAACAACCTGAAAATTCGTTCCATTCCATCTATCCATTGTTCCGCCTCTCAGGACTTCATGTTCCACTAAACTTAGGTGGCTTCAACTTCATAAATTGTTCCACCGGTCCTTGAGGGCAACGTTCCACTCCGTGTTGTTGCTGCGTTTGTCTTTCCATCGAATTTCCTATATTGGTCAATGCCTGCAGGATGTCTTCCATTCGGGGTTCAGCCCTCGATGGATAAGAACTTCCAGCTCGTACCATGATTTTCCTGCAGTTTCCAAGCATTTGCCTCAGGAATAATCTGTGACTCAATGTCTCCATTTAAAAGCAACTTCAACTATATATATAAGTAAATAAACATGTTATTGGCACCTAAAGACAACTCATGAAAATTACTAGGGATCTACATGCGAATACCTATCACCCGTTGTTCAAAGTTAGTCAACTATCCCAGTTAGTATCCTATGGTGTGCATTGTCATTATATTCCTCAATTTCCAAATGAGGCTCCCTATCACTCCACATATAACCATTGCTCTGATACCAGGACTGCTGTGGCACCCCTGAAACGGCCCCGATCCGCTAGGGTCACCACAGTTCGCTTACCTTTCACTTGACTTGGCAAAGCATCACTCTGATACCATAGAATTGTGATGGGTCCTTAAGTCCTCGAGGTTTATATTGTTTAAATCGGTCCCAAAGACAGTTCATATAACGGAAGCATATTCGATATCTTTCTAACCCATACTCAAACTAAATAATGCAATGCAATGCACACCAACTACACATTATATATATATATATATATATATATATATATATATATACACATATATATAAGTTAGAGCAGAACACCTTTATTTACATAATTTGATCGGACATCATGAGTCGGTACATCAAAAGGCCAAGGCTTTACTAAGCTCGGCTATAACCAAAAGTACCCGACCCCACAGCAGTCATGTACATCGGTCCATCATTCAATGTCGGCCATCCAAAAAGAAGCTTCATCCTCCCTCCATCGTGCTCAGTCACACCCAACCTGGTCTGTCAATCGGCGGCGGTGGCAGCAACCCTAGCATAACCCCGTCGCGGCGGACTTGCACTATCAAGAACTCCTGAATGACAAGGCTGGCGGGTGATCCAATGCCATACAAAACCAGAACCTGCACACGAACAAAAACTGACCCCCGTATCTTGGGGTGATGATGCTCTGTACACTCAACCTCAACGTCAGTCAGTATGCCATAAAACGTACCGGGGGTGACTGGTGACAGAGACATAACTCCTAGTCTGAAATGTTAGTCCCCAAAAGGAGTGAGTATAACCACTCAGCAGTAAAAGATCCATCAAGCTATATCAAGCATTACTATTAATATCCAAATTCAAGAATGGTAGACAAAAACAAGAAATTAGAAAATAAGTATGTATCAGAATCATAAAATCCTTCAATGTGATGACAATGTGGTCCTAATGTGTAGTGCAACATATCCAAGATAGACAAATATCAATCATAGGGCCAAACTGAAATATCACATCCCATTCCATGCCATACACTCAGTCTTATATCCAGACCCCACACATTTATAGTAGAATCATTCATTTTTTCATTTAAAGGGTTTCATCCCCGGAGGACCAATGTTTGCATCCCTCCTATAGCATCCTAGAATTTCTTGTCAATCCTTAGAGGTGCTTTAATTCATGTTTTGCATTGAGATTTTGGCCAAGCTTTTGATGGGCAATTATTTGATACGAAAATTCTATTTTTGGCCGTGATTTATGGGTTGGAATTTATTAAATTAGGTCACAAAGTTTTGTGAATTATAAATTTCAATTAGGTTTTTATATAATTAAGGTTTAAGGTGGATTATTAGGATGAGGGTGGGCTGGACATTTAAAGACCAAACCAGCCCATAGCCCCACCCCTTTTTCGATCGACCCACGAAGCCCAAGGAGGAGGAGCTGCTGTCGACCAAGGCTGGCCCAAGCCCAGCCGAATGAAGCCCATCATGTGTATGGGAGAATTGACAAGTGTTATTCCCCTAAGTCCAAGTGTCTTGCATGCAATCAAATGATTGCTCATCATTGAAGGGAAGAAAATAGGAGAACCGGCTTGATGATGAGGGGGGAGTGTCGACCGAGAGAGAGAGAGAGAGAGGGTTACCAAGAGAGAGAGAGAGAAATCGAGAGAGAAGGAGAGTGAGCGTGCAGGAGAAGAAGGAAGGAAGCCGATCGCCACCGTTCACCGCCGTCGAGTCCGCCTCGCCCTCCGTTCGTGCTTGCTGTGTTTGCTCGGTTTGGAGGCAAGTGGGATCCCTTGATCTATTCTTGCATGCTGTGCTTAGTGTGTGTGATTGAATGGTAACAATTTCGGATGTATAGAATGTGAAAAATTGAAGTTACAAGAGTGGTGCTCTAGTCTAGTGTACTGTTATTGAGAAAAACAGCTCGACCTTGAATGTTCTAGTGACTTGCATGTGATGTTCTAGTTGAATTTTGGCTTTGATCTCTAAACAAAAGTTGTAAAGAATATCCTGAGGTTTAACATATAAAAATTTAGAGAAAACGAACAAGAATAAGTAGGTGAAATCGTGGTCCTTTGGAGATGGTTAGATCTGGAAATTTCGGTACTAGGAACAGGGGTTTTAACCGTCCATATTTAAATACCAAGGACGCATCTGACTTTGATGTCTTCATGAAGTATATACCTTATGGTCTTGGCTATCACATAGTCGAATTTCAAAAAATTTTAAGGTCATTTGTGTATTTAATCGGAAATGTTTCTAAAACTGTGCAATCTGATGTGTTCGGACTTTGTAAGTTGCAATGCGTGGACTATATCGTTTTGTATGAGGTTCTTTTGGAAACTTGTTCTGCATGAAATATCTCTCTTCATGTCTTCCCTACAACATATTCAAATTTCGTAATTTTTTAAGTTCATTTTCCTATTTAACCAAAAATGTTTCAAAAACTGTGCAAGTTGAACTGTTAGAATAGTAGTGCTGTGATGCATGGTCTATACCGAATTATATGGGGATATTTTGGTGTAGTGTTCTTCATGAAACATCTGCCTTTATGTCTTGACTATCACATGGTCTAATTTCATAATTTTTTAAGGTCATTTGGGTATTTAATTAAAATGTTTCCTAAAACTGTGCAAGCTGGATTGTGTGAATTTCAAAAGCTGTAATGCATGGACTATTCTGTTTTGTATGAAATTCTGGTGCTGTTGTGTTCTTCATGAGATAAACGCCTTTAGAGCTTGTCTATGATGTATTAAATTCTTAGAAATTATTAGGGCCAATCACTAAATTTTAAGAAGTGTAAATTAAAAGAACGCACTCCGTTTCTAAAATAATAGCAATAATCCATGAGTTTGCCCCATGAATCATATTGTTTTTAAGTGATTGAATCTTGCTGCGCATGTGATGATATTTGGCATTACATATAAAATCAAAAGCTGAAATTGACCTTGTTGCCATCACATCATGTGCCATGTTGATATTGAGACACAATTGTGAATATGAATTATGATAAATGAGGATACCGTCGGAGGTGTAAGCCGACGATGCCCCGGGAGTGTCAGGATGCCCGGAGGTGAGTGCCGGATGCCCGGAGGTGTGTGCCGGATGCCCTGGGAGTGTTGGGATGCCCAGAGGTGAGTGTTGGATGTTCGGAGGTGTGTGCCAGATGTCCTCGGGAGTTTCGAGATGCCCAGAGGTGTGTGCTAGATGCCCGGAGGTGTGTGCCGAAGGTTCCTCGTGATGCCAGGTTGGGTGCGAGCGATAAAATGTGGGATGCAATTACTGGTCCCAGGCAAGAAAAATGTGGTGACCCAATGGAAAGATAAAAAGCTGAAATTGAATCATGCATGGTATGGTGACATGTATGCATGGTTGTATGATATAATATGTATAAGTGCATGGTGGTATGTGCACATACAACATGGATATGCATGAATGCCTGATGATGAGCGCATGGTGGTATGTGCACATAAGGCATGGATATGCATGAATGCTTGATGATGAGTGCATGGTGGTATATGTATATATGGCATGATGACATATGCATGGCTGCAAGGTAAGTTATGCTTGGATGCATGAATGATATGTGCTTTGTTTATGATGCCTTGATTGTTCTATTTTGATGCATTGAGTAGTTTAATGGATCTTTTACCTGTTGAGTGGTTGTACTCACCCCCTTTGGGGACCAACATTTCAGATTAGAAAGATGTCTCTCCCTCCAGTCACGCGGGGTACCTTTTACGGCCTTCCATCTAACGTGGAGGTCGAGTGTATGGAGCTTGATTGTGTTACCATCCCTGGTTTGACGTTCATACGGGTTCGTGTGCTGGTGATGTATGACGTGGGCCTGGCTGGGGGCCCGGTCATCGAGGAGTTCTTGTCTGTCCACGTCCGCCGTGACGGAGTGATGCGGGGGATGTTGCCGCCGCCACCGCCCGATGCACCAAGGTGGGTGTGATGGCCCGTGTGAGGAGTGGGAGCTGACACTTTTTGAGGATAGCTGACACTTGTAGATGGAGGGTTATACGTGATCAATATAGGGGGTTGAGATCTCTCTTTTGAGCTGTAGCCAAGTTTAGCTAAAAGTCTTGGCCTTTTGGTTGTACCAACCCGAGATGTCCATCATGAAAATATAAATAAGAGTGAATTGGCATTATCTTTTCTTATGGTGCGTAGTTAGCGTGTATTGTATCATCGTTATGGAAGTGGAGGGATGATGTGACTTGTCCTTATATTTCGCTAAGCGCTACGCCATATTTAAAAAAAAAAATACCTATGAACTACGGTTCTTCTTTAACCCCGAAACAAAGATATGTAACTGGTATTCATTAGGTGGAGCGATAGCTATCTGTGGTGACCTAAGTTGTTTGGGGGTGCCACACCTCCGGCATTCGCATCCCTCCAGGCATCACGAAAGCCTCCAGCATTCAGCCACTTAGGGCCACAAGGCATCTGGACCGAATCACGCCTCCAGGCATCTCATACCCCACCTGGCATCACGAGGAACCTCGAGGGCCTCCCATGAAAATGGTTACCCCGGCCATCCAGAATTACGTACTGACTAGCATATTGCTGGGCATCCCAAAGCTCCCGGGGAAAAACCTCCAGCATTCAGCCACTTAGGGCCATCAGGCATCCACAAGGCATCGACTCACTCAATCCTTTGGGCATCCCGACTCCCGGGGCATCGTTGACCCGAGGGTCCAACGGCAACAATTTAACATTTTAAATTTACAAGAATCCTTTCAAATGCCAAGAACAATCCATTTCAAGCATTCACTATCCAATCTTAATATTGCACAAATATCCACAACCAGTATCATCATATCACATAACCATTACAAAACATATTCACTTTTGGGACATTTTGTGAAAATTCGAAAATAGAGCAACTTGATTTTACCATGCACAGTTCTGGTAAATATTTCAAAATAAATACTAAATGAGCTCGAAAAATTGTGAAATTTTGACATGTTATCAATGAGACCTTAAGGAAAAAAAAATTGAAGAACACCAAGTCAAATTTCTTACTTATCAAGAGTAAAAATTCCGGTATTCCTTATTAACGTTATGTATAATTTCCAGATTTAACATTTCCGTATAAAATCATTTTGTCAACCAAATCTTGTCAATTTATGCTAAATTTTTTATATGTTACTCTTACAGATGTGCTCTCCAACTTTTATTAAGGATTCAAAGTCAAATTTTAGCTAGAAAATTCCAGAAAAATCGAGAAATTACCGGAGGTCATGCTGTTCTTGGGAAAACAGTTTACTAGCCTAAAGAGAACTATTCCAACCCTTGAGTCTCGGCATCCACCGTCCACAGCCAAGATTTACAAGCATATTACACCACAATTCAGCCTCTTTACTTCCAAAAATCCACCATAGCTAAATCCTTGAGTTCTCATTTCAATTCAAAAGCGAAATCCACCAAAACTTGCTCTATTTTTGCTCAATTACTTCGGCCAGCTTCATCTCCTTCATCAAAATCAACATGCAGCTCCAAATTCCACATTTTTTCACATCTACCAACTCCTCACTAAATAAAAACAGCAAGCAAAAACATAGATTGAAGAACTTCCACTTGCCTCAAGTCCAAAGCAACCGCAACAAGCAAATCGGCAACTTGGGGCTCCGGGCGCGGCTGGATCGACGGCAGAGCTAGGCGGCGTCGACGGCAGCAGCTAGGACACGGCAGAAGATGGTCTTCCTCTTCCCCTTCGCGACTCGCACTTGTGCCCTCTCTCTCTCTCTCTCTCTCTCTCTCTCTCTCTCTCTCTCTCTCTCTCGGTCTCACTCTCTCTCTCGGCGGTTCCCTAGATCAATCCGCCTCCCCCTCTTCCTTTTGATTGCTTAATAGCTAACAATCATTACATTTTTGCATGCAAGAGACACTTGGCTCCAAGAGGAAGACAAGTATCTTCAACAAGAAGACGAGTGGAGGAGGTGGCGCGGCCTCCATCCAGTTCTCCCCCCACGTGCCAACAGTTTTTGGGCCTCTTAGCCTGCTTTGGGCCCAAAAAATTTTGGGCCAAGATGTCCAATTTAAATGGCCCTTAGAAAAAGAAAATAATAATAATAAGCCCATAATTCCTACACCACTTTAGGGCATTTTGATTTTTATATAGGAATCAATATTATATTCCCATAACAAATTTTACATAGGGGGTTCGGTCCAAGAGATAAAATAAGGTGGCCGATGATGTAATTGTCCATATGGCCATTCAAAGACAAATTTCATTTCCCTAAAAATAAATTTTTCGGGTCGTCGAAATTCTCGGATGCCACATCCAGACCCCGTCGGGCATCCGATAAAAATCGGGCATTGTGACATCCTGAATTTCGACCCCGTCTCGATAAAATGAAATGGGCTTTTCACCGACGCGCCTACGGTCCTTTTTCTCTGATATGATCACTCACGAGTTAACTAACCTATAAGGTGAAACCGTTAAGGGATATAACCGCGGTAAAATCCCTAAAAGCTACCCGGTAGGTTGGATTGGACTAAAATCATGTCCGGTGGATTTTAACCACGAAATTGAATTCGGTTTTGGGAATCCAACGTTCGAGCGTGTCACGATTCATTTTTAAGACCTCGTCTCATCTTTTGGGAAAATTCCAATTGGAATTGGGCAATTTAAATTGAAGAAATTTGGAGGGTCATTTCTTTGTGGATGTTTTGCCTCCAGAGTGAGCAATTTGGTGAGGGAAGTGCAAGAAATTTGTGTGGGTTGTACCATGGCATGAGGGACAATTGAATTGAAGTTGCTTGGAGTGAAATTGAAGATGGAATTGGTGAAATTCGTATGGGTGATGGGTTGCTGCAGTTTGGTCCTCAATTTGGCTTCAATTGGTGTGAATTTGTGAAGAATTTGGCCCTTGGGAGACCCATTGGAAAGGTTGGCTGAAATTGGGCATGATTATCTACACCAAAATGACTTAATTTGGGTGAATTGGGAGAAAATTCTCCATTGGATGGGCTGAAGACTTTTGTGGACATTTCAATGATTAATTAAGATATTTTACTTTGACTTGTTGGCTTCTTCTTCTTCTTCCTTCTATTTCTCCTCTCCCTTGCGTACGCCCCTCCTCTCTCTACCGCCCACTTCCTTTTTCTCTTGTTCTATTCTTCACGTCTCTTACCCATTTCACCCACACGCCCATCTCTTCCTCTGCACCTTCGACAGCCCCAACGTTCCTTTTCCCCACTCTCCTTTCATGCCAATAATAGCAAAACTCCACCAAGCTGCCACCTTGCACCGGCCACCAACAAAACAATCCACCTCTCACATCCAAAATACCTCCAAGCAGCCAAGACAGTCGCATTTCCTCACCACCAGTCCGTTTGTCAGTCCGGCTCCGGCCAGCAACCAAACCGCCTGCATCCGCTTCCACCAGCTCACCCCTAGTCGTGTCTAGCTCACCTCAGCCAAGCTTGACCAGCAACTCAAACAAAAGTAGAACCAAAACCGCAATCCTAGCTCGAGCAGTGAGGTTGTGGGCCGTTTTCAGCCCCTTTCGGGCCTCCCTTGGAGCTGCCGTAGACACGGGATCTCACCGCCGTCACGCCGTGAACCCGTTTATTTGCTAATTCGATGAGTTAACTCCCTAATCCTTTGATTAGGTTGTTAAGTACGCTTAGAGGGTTAAATTAGTGTTAATTATCTTAATTAGATTAGTACTAAGTGAGATTAGTTTTAAGATGGATTAGTACTAATCTATTTAGGCTAGATTAGCCTTAAGATTGATTGGTATTAATTTAAATGGTGAGATTAGCACTAATGAGGATGGCTTAGTCCAATTCAATGGATTTTCCTTGGATCTGTTCACTAAACCCTCGCCATTTGTCATTTTTTTGGATCGAAATGTGCTAAGATTTTGAGGTTTATTCCTTCTTGAGAAATGTTTTAGACATCCTCAGCTATGAGATATATTTTACTCAATGTTTTTAGAGATTTAAAAGAATGATATTTCAGTTTCGTCATTTGCAAACAGAATCTCGGGCTATGCTGGAATCTGTGACATTTTTGGATTCCATGGATTTTTATCAACTCTTAGGGTATGAATTTCGAAATTTGTTTCTTCACAAAAGTTGTTTGTAACGTCTTTTAGTTTAACATAGTCAAATTTCAAATCAAATGGATAAGTTTTAGGTCATGAACCAAACTGATTTCGGAAAACAAACTTTCTGAAACGGACACAGTTGTTGTAATGGATTGACCGATTTACTAGGCTTAATCTAGAAAGATCTGGGTTAAGGTATCTCTATAAAAAAAAAAAATTCTTTTATATGTCATTTACAACATATTCAAATTTGAGAATTTTCTGAATTCGTTTGAATAGGTTTCTGGATTTAAACTCGGAGACGCACAAGTGGACCGTTCTGCCAGTTAGGACCGGTTATGGTTTTGTAGTGTTCTTGGTGCAATGCTTGCTGGTTTGTGCATAATTAATGATGTGATTAACTTGTGATATACTTGGAAACTTGTGCATGATGAGATGTGAATGATTGCGCTATGGTGATGGTTTATTGTCGTGGCAAGATGACTATTGAAAGATGAGGTGATGTGTTGAGGCAATCGCATGTGTTGTGAGCTGGTAAAGAACTAAGTGCTACACGATAATGTAACTTCATGTGAGCCACCTCTAGAATCTTGTACCATTACTTATTGTAGTCAAGAGCTAAGTGCTACATGGTGAACTGAGTCACATGGGAGCCACCTCTAGAACTTTGCACTACTGTCTTGCATAGTCGAGGGCTAAGTGCTACATGACAACGGAACTTCATGGGAGCCACATCTAGAACCTTGTGCTGTTGCTATTTGTGGAAAATATCTAAGTACTACACGATAATGAAACTTCATGTGAGTCACCTCTAGAACCATGAGCTATTGCTAATTGTGGTTAGGGACTAAGTGATACACAACAACGTGACTTTGTGGGAGCCACCTCTAGAACCTTGTACTGTTGCTGATTGTGGTCAGGGACTAAGTGCCACACGATAACGGAACTTCGTGGGGATCACCTCTAGAACCTTGAATTTGAGCATTGAGTTGGAATGTGGAGTTGGCACATTGAGTTGGGATATGGAGTTGGAATATTGAGTTTGAATATTGAGAGTGAATATCATGTGTGGATTGAACCACTAATATGAGTTATCAACGCCAGATTATGAGACGAAATTGTGTGGCATGGAATGGGACGTGTCATAATGATTTGGCCCTGTAAGCGGGACTTCTGTGAATATTCGATGAGTGTTATGAAGTGTTCCAATTGTTGATTACATATGCTGCGTTTATGAGTGCATATGAGATGTACTAATGTGTAGGGATGCGCCCTATAACTGGGTGGTGCATGTTTAGGACACCTTTGAGTGAATTCTCATCATAATCGGGGTTTAGAGTATTGACTCACTAAGAATTATTCTCACCCCGTCGTGGTTTATAATTTTTCAGGTCCCTAGAATGGAGGATCCGAAGTTCGAGGTGGAAGGGTCCAGAGTTTAGGTGGCCTGTTAGTTTCTTTTGAGATGAGACTTATGTGTATAGACTGGTAGGACCGACTTGCTATGTTTATAAAGTTTGGTTTGTGAAAAAAAAAAAAAAATGTTGTCTTGCTTTTACTATCCCATGTTTGATTGTTGTCCGGGGTTTGTTTAATTCGCTTCCGCATATGCATAAAATGAAAAGGGTCGGCGATGCGTCCTAGGAACATCGCAAATTTTAGTCAACCGCCGAGGGATGTGCGCGTGCCCGGGGTTCAGAGAGTGACAAGCATCACCCCCAAACTCCCGTTGGACGACAAGTTCGATTAAATGACCACACAAGCACGCCAACACTCATGCCAATTTTTATCTTCTGTCAATTAGCCCAGTGTAAAAGAGTTCGTGCTTAAATAATAAACCTTGAAAAATCTTTACATTTAAAATCTTGGTAAAATAATTGCACGTGGTCACATATTTAAAATCAACCCATCAAATTTTGCACACTTTCATTTTAAAACATCATTACCCCTTTTATCATGTAAAATGCGGCGTCCAAACACGACACCTCAAAGTTTGCTATTTTCTTACCAATAAACCATCTTTGAAAAATGGCATTTAAAATACATTATATGGGTAATCAAACATCATGGCATTATATGCTCAAATGATCGAAATTAAATGTAAATTCATCCAGTAAAACAAGCATAAAATTTTACTTAATGGCTAATCCATCATTAATTACGCTAATCACGATTAATTAAGCTAATCATGATTAATTAGGCTAAGTACAATTAATTAAACTAAACTCAATTAATTAGCCTAACTATAATTAATTAAAAATTAATCAAAATTAACTAAAATAATTACGATCAATTAAATAAATAATTATTAAGTAAATAAATTGTGATTAATTAAATAAATCACGATTAATTAAACTAAACTCAATTAATTAATCTGAACACGATTAATTAATCTAATTATAATTATTTAAACTAGTCGCACTTAAATTTAAATACTAACCGTTATTAATATTAAACTAACTACCCATATACGTATTAACAACCTTATCCACGATTAGGAAGTTAATTCACAGGTTTTCGGCTATAGCAAGCTCGCGGCAACGGTGGCGCAACTGTAGCACCCCGAACCCTTCATAGGTCACCACAAGCACCAATGTTACTCCTTATTATCTTTCTCCTTAGAAGAGGTGTCGTAATTCATGGACACATTTTTTTTTTTAAACAAAATGGTCCCAGCACGACTCATTAGCGGAAGCAAATTAAAGCATCACCATCTCTCCCCCTTCCAACCATGATACAAATACACACCACTAATCATCATGATTTTATAGACAAGCAACGACACTTTATTTACATATATTTTCAAGATGGGACTTCTTTGGGTCGGTACATCAAAAAGGAAAAACTAGGACTCAGCCATGTCCAGCCTAAAACCTCAAAAAGGATCCTCGACCCTCTACATCACACGCGCACAACCCCCATCATAAGTGTCGGCTAACTATCCCAAAAAAAATGACCCCTACTCGTCACGCACAGGTCTCACACCCAGTCCGGTGTGTCAGGCGGTGGCGGTGGCAGCATCCCTCTCATCACCCCATCGCGGCGAACGTGGACGGAGACAAACTCCTGGACAATCGGGCCCCCAACCAGGCCTATGTCGTACGAGACAAAACAGCGCACACGTATGTATGTCAGTCCAGGCACAGAAGGATAGCTGTACTCCTCACACTCTACCTCGACGTCGGACAGTAACCCGTAAAATGCACCCCGCGCGACGGCAGGAAGCGGCATACTGCTAATCTGAAATGTTGGTCCCCAAAAGGGGTGAGTACAACCACTCAGCAGATAAAAGAATCAAATAACAACTCAATGCATCATGCAAATCATACATGCATTGCAGGCGTTACTTACCTTGAAGCCATACGCATACTATCATGCAACATCATATCATATACATGTCCCCATCATCAAGACATCATCACATCACACATATCATCATCATCATGGCATCATTATAATCATATTCATGTCATCATCATCATGACATCATCACATTACACATGTCATCATGCCATATTATATATCATTATCATCATCATCATCATCATCATCATCATCATCATCATCATCATCATCATCATCATGCATATCATCGTGCCATGGGTGATCATCATCATATCACATCACATATTGTCATCATCATCATGCATATCATCATGCCATGGTTTAATTTCCACTTTTAACTTTCAATTTGATCACCACATCACCCATTCCTCGAATTCATCAATTTCATCATCCCCTCCGGCAAAGACCTCCGAGGCTCCGGCATTCAACCATTCCAGGCCACCGGGCATCCGGCCCCCCACATTCCGGGCATCTCGCATCCCAACTGGCATCACGAGGCATTCCTCTCGGGCAGAAACCTTCGACAGGGCTTCCGGCATTTACACTACCTGGCCGGGCATCCCGCACCCCAATCCTAGCATCGCGAGGTATTCCCCTCGAGCAAAAACCTCCAACAGGGCTTCCGGCACCCCCACGTTCCAGGCATCCTGAATCTCCCAGGGTCATCCGGCCTTGTAACTCAATACAATCCGGGAATCATCATCCACCACAACCATCTCCTCATTTAACATTATTCATATTTACCAATTTCAGTCTTAATTTAACATGGCATATGGCGTGACATCCAACAAGTCATACTTGGCATGGAATTCACACATGCATCTCAATTCAATGTCATGCATACATCAAGACCTCACCATACATGCAACATGGTATAATTATTTATGAAATAAAATTAATGGAATTTATGGCCAATAAAATAATCCATTTTTCATGCCCTTTTTCATTTATTTAAATTCCAGCTTTTCGTTATTTTCAAAAATATTAAGTTTAATATCTATAAATTCCAAAAAATTATAAAAATTAAGGCAAGTCATAAAATAGCCAATAGGATAATAATTTCATGCAAAATACATGGCCAAATAGAATTTCACACAATTTCACTATTCTCACAAAATGGCATGTCATTTTCGGTAAAATCAGAATGCACAGTTTCTGAAGAAATTCGATTAAAATATCCATATGACCTCCAAAATACTTTCATGAAGACATTTTCGTATATCTTTCATGAAGAACTCCAAGCTAGATTCTTTTTAGATTATTTTCTACAGTCTCACGAAACTTCTGGATCCATTACCGCACCGTCCAGTACATGCTTCTCCGAAATACTGAGTTTTCACCTACCTATTCTTATTCCTTTCCTCTGAAATTTGGATATGTTCTACATCAAGATGTCCTCTACAAGTTTCATGAAGAGATCTAAGTGAAATAACCAGAGTATAGTCGTCATCTAAGTCCATGAAGTCTCGGGTGTCCCAAAGTACATCTCCAGAATTACCGTCTTCAAGATCTAGTCGATTTGCTAGACTATACTTATTCATTTCACTTAAAATTTGAGTATGTTGTAGTTTAAGATGTCCCCTACAACTTTTATGAAGAAATCGAAGAGAGATTCTTAACACAAACCAACATGCAACCACACATCCAACAAGAGGTCAGTAAAATCTTTCCAGATCTGAGGTCTACGTAGGATGAGAGTTTAACCCCTCAAAATCTCCATCATTTTCCACGAAATTTCAGTATGTTGTAGTTCAAGATTTTAGCTACAACTTTTATGAAGAAATCAAAGCCAAAATCGGACTCTAAACATGCATGCAAGCTCACAAACATTCTGACTCACACTGTTCGAGCAAAAACAGCCATACCATTCAAGAATAAACCATCCATACTTCGGTTTTTCTCACCTAAACACCCAAAATTCAACATACAAGTAACATACACACATGCAAGAGCAGCTAGAGGACTCCCACTTTCCTCTAGACCGGGCGGACGACGGCACACGGTGGCGAGCACGGCGGATGGACGGCGACGACTCCTCCTCGGCTCCTCCTCCCTCTCGGCCGCTCTCCCTTTCTCTCGCACGATCTCTCTCTCTCTCTCACTCTCTCTCCCTCGGCCGAATGAACCGGCCACCCTTCTCTCTCTCTTCCCTTTTATCCCCCCTAAAGCTCATCATTAGTAATCATTAGGCTGCCTCCTAATTGGCCAATGCATGGCCTTCTTCTTGCCACTTGTCTCATTGCATGCATAATGAGCTTGGGCTTAGGCCATCCGGCCACTCTTGGGCCTCCCCTTGGGCTGGTCGACAGCCCCCTTTAGTGGGCCTTATTGGGCCGACTAGCTTGGCCCATCAAGGCTTCAGCCAATGGGCCTAAGGCCCAACCTAAAAATTGACTTCCCCCCTTTTTTTGAATTTCTTCTATAAATATTTTTAAATTTTAATTTTTCAACATGGCCAAAGTCTTGTGACATTTTGTTTATTGAAATTAAATTTATAAAGTACATGGCCAAGAATATATTATTATCATTAATCTATCAAATTTAAATTCTCACAAGCACATGCACAAATCATCTAATCTTAAAAAGTGACTAATGGCTAAAGCATTAAACCATAGGTAATTTCATTAACTAATTAGAGGCTTTAACACACCTTATATTTTGACTTTGAATCTTGGGATGCCACAGCAACGGCGTCGAGAACTTGACACTCGTGGCTCGAACGGCGACGCGAACAGCAGCAGTTCAGTGAAGTTAGCTCACTGGCAAGGGGGCTCGGCTTGGGCGCATGGCGGCTTGACGGCGACTTGGAAGCTTGGCGGTGGAGATGGTGATGCAGGTGGTGGTGTTGGTGAAAAAAATAAATAAAAGAAGAAGAAGATGGTGAAGAAAATGAAGAGGCTTGAGGCAAAAATGGAAGCAAAAGAGGAGAAGGGAGGATCGGTAAAGAGGTGAGAGAGGAGGGGAAGAAATTGTGTGAGAGAAAAAGGGGTGGAAGAGTGAGGGAGAGAAGAGAAAAAAAGAAGAAAGAGGGAAAGAAAAGAAGAAGGGGCCAACTTGCTTGAGGGGTTGGCATGAGAAATAAGGGGGAGGGAAGAGAGAGAAACAATAAAATAAAAAAAGTGGAGAGGAAATTGGGGGAAATTGTGGTAGAAGGTGTTGGCCTGAGTGAGGGGGAGGAAAAAGTGGGAGAGAGAAAGAGAGAAGAAAGAGAAGAGGAAAAGGGGGTGAAATTTTGGTAGAAGGAGGGAGAAACATAAGGGAGAGGAGAAAGAAGAAAGAGAAAATAATAATAATAATAATAATAATAATAATAATAATAATAATAATAATAATAATAATAATAATAATATTCTTATTATTCTTTTTTTTTCTTTTTCTTTTTTTCCTTTTCCAATCTTCGATTTTTCATCCGAAAATTCCGTTTCTGAAAATTTCAAACTCGCCGATAATTTGATGGATGATGAGGCGATGTCCAATAATTTAATCTCGAAATCCTTGAAAGTTCAATACTCGAAATCGAATTAAATTTCGTGATTAAAAATCGATCAAACGCAACTTTAGTACAATCTAATTTATCGGGTGGCTTTTAGGGGTTTCCGCACAGTTGACCCGTAGTCGATAATTTTCTATCCACATTTGTGCCTCTTTAAATCATGGACAACCCTCAGTTGTCATGTAATCGTGAGAGTTCAATTACATACCCTGAATATAATATCAATAGAAAATCGATTTATTATCGTTCAACGCGAATATCGTAATTATGCGGAATCACCCGCGAACCAACTATGTACTTTTGTCAAATCGATT
This sequence comes from Eucalyptus grandis, assembly GCF_016545825.1. Taxonomy (NCBI): domain Eukaryota; kingdom Viridiplantae; phylum Streptophyta; class Magnoliopsida; order Myrtales; family Myrtaceae; genus Eucalyptus; species Eucalyptus grandis. Next base: position 42,516,484 of record NC_052614.1, read on the forward strand.
TATATTCATTCGCTAATTGATTTATACAACATAGTATTGACCCTTTGTCGACCCTTATGGTCGAGCGGTTGATTTCCGATCAAATTCTCTAATCTTTCGCGTTTTAACCATTTACGGCCTCACCCAATGGATTAATTAACTCACGAGTAATCAGTTTAGAGTAAAATAATCATAAGTGCATTGATGAAATAATAATTTCATATATTTCAAGATAGGGTCAAATTTCGGGATATCACAATGGATTAACTTGAAGTGTGCATAAAAGTTAAATATTGAGCTAAGGAAGATCTTCAACCAAGGAACATCTATCACTGGGGCATCTAGAGTAGGTCTAAATCACGCCTTGAGTAGTGCGCAGTGAAGACAGTTAAAAATTTCATGTGGATGAAGATAAGAAAAATAAAGAAATGATTCATTTTAAAACATAAGAAGATCAATGATAGATGCCGATTAAATTATAGCAACGCATTCAAGAAAAAAAAAAACAACAACAACAACAACCTATCAACAATAGACTAGTCATCTCTGAAGATGGAACCCTCTCAAGATATGAAGATGAGAAAGTCATACATAGCATATCAAATTAAATTGATTCTACCTGAGTGTGAATTTTAATTTTGAATTAAAATAGATTTCTTGATTCCAAATTTCATCTTTTTTTATAAAATTATTCGAGTGATATTCCCCACATTTTTTATTATTATTCTCATCTCCATTAGTATCCAATGTTTAGTTTCAAACATCGAGTAAGCATAGCTTCAAGAATGTGAGCTGTTGTTCTAATTCAATAAAGTTACAAACAATTACCTTGTTATTTCCAATCTTTGTATGTGCATCATTAATGATTTGAATTTAACACCGTCCTTGAGGTTTCAAAGCATATTATAATTCGATTACTTTTGATTTGAAGCTAAATTTAATAATTTAATTGACCATTAATCATCCTCTATTGAACTTTAATTACTATTTGAAATCATTGAGTTATTTTCTACCATGAATGGAGATGGTTACTTGGTGAAGCATTTTGGTCGGCCTCACATCAAGGTGGCAAGATGCAGCACTGAAGTAGGAGGCAAGGAGGATCCACTATCAAGGCCAAAGGAAGACAATGAAGACCGAGATGAGGAAAATATGAAGACAAAATGATAGCGATGGCTTACTTAAATCATAATTGAGTGAGGGGAAGAGACACCCGATGTAACATCCTCAATTCCGACCCCATGAGGATCAGCCATAAGATCCTCAAAGGATCAACCATGGTTCATTGGCCATGGATCGATCAGTTCGATCGGCGAGGAATCACGGATCGGTCACGACCGGCCGACCGACCAACCAATCGGTCACGAATTGGTCAAGGTGCCGGTCGTGAATTTCTACCAACCATACCAATGAAATATGATCACCAGCTCATAAGATGACTTTTTGATCACGAGAATTGGTCATGGGATGATTTTGAATCGGAGGATGGTCATGGGTCGATCCGACTAGTCACATTTTTTGGTCGCGGGTGATTCCGCCTAGTTATGCACCGATGCACGAACGATCCGAATTGACCAAATGTGATTTCCTTCCAACAAAAAATGCATCATTCCCTATTTAATTGTTAGTGATCGAACGGAATCTCGAATTGGTGATGTCCAATCATGGTTTGGTAATGCACCAACCATGAACCCTACCGATGGATTAGGTGTCGGCCGGAATGAGCCCAGTGATAGAGCCGGCTATTCAGTCACTTATTCTAAGGTCCATGGGTGAGTTGGCTTTGTGTTAGGCCATGGGTAGCCTTAGGATAGGTCTCGAACCAATTAAAGGACAATCGACCCTACTGGCCGACTAACCGTCCAAATGAATGGTTTGGGCGAGTATGAGGGGCGGTGGCCAAACCTTGGTGTATGTGATTCGGTATTTTGAGGTGTGCCTAATGATCTCTTCCTCGGCCCCAGAATCAACTTGGATGATAGAATTTTCTAGATTGCCTTCTTGAGGAATGAAAATTGGCCTTCTTAAATAAGGAAAGGAAAGTAGAAAGAAAACTCTAGAATTCCTTTATGAAGAAGGTGAGGTGTCCCTTGACTTTTCAAAGGTCATGATTGTGGTCCAAAATATCTTGGAGATTCTAGAAAAGTGGCATACACATGGACTAATTATAGAGTGATACACGAGCCCTCATTATGGCTGAATATTGTAGAACCACCGAGTTGGCACTATCATCATTAGGCTTCATTTATTGCCCATTAAATGCGGGGTGTTGGTGGACCAATGAGAGAACGAAAAGCGGGCCATAATCAATGACGCTTAGGAGCTTTGATTACCAAGTAAGGCCTTTAGCTTGGCCAACTCATCCTCTAGGCATAATCACAAGACAAGGTAGGCTTGCCACCCAAGGAAAGTAGGTGGGACACTTGGAAACGTTGGACAAGACCGCTTAGCTTGGTAATGATGGCTCCAAGGGCTATAAATAGGAGGAGCACTTCCCATTTTCCTCACTTGCCCTCCATTCTTCACCCTCCTTCCTCCTCACATTCTCTCTCTCTTTCGGCCTCAAGCAAGCTGCCCATCCTTGTAGGTTGTGCGCTAGTTCAAGGTTCATCCAAGTAAATAAGATCCTATTTCTCCTCTAAGGCAATAATCTCTATTGTTGAGGCTAGTTAGGTGCTCACCCGTTAAGCCGTGGGTAGGATGTTGGATCTTTTGTATGGTTTGCTCATGTTTATGCTTGAGTTGTTCACGCCCAAAATGAGGCTGAGGTTCATTCAGATTGAGTTCATCGCAAGACAAAGTCGCCCAAGCCATAAAGCCTTGGTTTTTGCATAAATAGGCTGACAGGTTCAAGTCTCGCTTGGAGCAGGGATCGCCCAAGGCCACAAGGTCTTAAATCGACATTAAGGCATGTTGATTCTATGCCTTGATCTGTACGAGGATCACCCAAATCCATGAGATCTTTGTAAGGCACCAAGCATGCCAATTTCCATAGTTCAAATGGACGTGGGGACTCTATACTTGGCGTTGAATCAAACCGCGAGCTGAGGGTCATTCTCGATACATGTATATTCACATGTACCCAAGTCTAGGATCGTCAAGCTTGGGATCGTCACTAAAGCGAGGTGTACCTAAGCCTCGAGGTCTTGGCTCGGTATTGAGGTGTACCGTTTCCGAGCCTTATTCGGTGTGGGGATCGGCGCTAAGTGATTGATTCAAGTTACAAATCGAAGGTCGTTCCCGACATATTTGCTAGTCAAGTATAAGAAATTCATGACACACACGAATGAATGAGCACGTCTTCAGGCCATGCATGCGTTGGCTAAGAGAAGAGATAAGAACCGGCTTGTATGATGCATTTGTGCATGCATTTAAAGAGGAAAAAGTGCCCGTCGCCATACAGCGTTAGTGCGATGCCTCGTTCGTTGAACGGGAAACCTCGGTTGATCCGAGATGCCCTGGTTGAGCTAGGATGCCTGGGTCTTGAGCCTGGAAGCCTCGGGAAGCTAGCCCCGAAAAGCCTTGGTTGAGCCGAGATGCCCTAGTTGAGCCAGGAAGTCCAGCAAGAAGCTGGAAGCCCCGGTTGAGCTAGGAGGGCCTGGTCGAGCCAAGACGACGATAAATGAATTTGCATGAATGCCGGTTATGCATGAGCATGATATACTGATATGATAATTGATAAGCCGATGGTAGTTTTAGCATGGATGGCATGTGTTTAGATGAAGTATGACATATGATTTACAATTAATCTACCATCGACACTATCTACAAGTGTTGTACTTACTAGGCTTTGATGATAAGATGCTTTCCTAGTAGAGAACTAGGAATTTCACTTACTGAGTTTCCCCAAAACTCATCCCTCATCTCTCAGTCTTGTAGGCATGGAAGTCTCATCAAACTTGGGAGCTACAGTCACGCTAGAGGAGATAGGATTTCCCCTGACCTATGTGGAAAACGTGTACTGTGATGTAAAAAGAAAAGAGAACCCATAAAGAAATGGCTTGTAAAAGTACTATTGTTGACACCTAATTTGTCTTTTTTTTAAATACATATAAAAAAATTTAGTAAAAAAAATTAATTAATTAAAAAAAAAAGAAGCGTGCTAAGGGGCCGGGTTGGGCCAAATCCGGCCTCGGCCCAACCCGCCCCTCCTTTGTTTCTTTTCCCTCATGCTGGGCCCACCTAGCCCAACCTCCTTTCCCCTTCGAGTCCGGCCTCACCCCCAACCAACCTTCCTCCTCTAGTTGTCCTTCACGCAAACCTACAGCAAAAGAGAAAAGACAGCACAATAGAATAGAGGAGTAGAGCAGAGAGCAGAGCAGAGGCAGAGAGAAGAAAGAGCATAGCCAAGAGTAAAGCAGGGGCACTGAGAAAAAAGAGCAAAGAAGGAGGGGACAGGACGGGAAAAAGAATGAGAGAACGGAGGGGGAAAGGAGAGAACGCGACCGCAAGAAGAGAGGGGAACATAATAGGAAGAGGGGAAAGGCAAAGGACGAAGAGGGCAACCGGAAGAGGAATTGAGAGGAGAGAGAGAAGAGAATCGAAAAAGAGGAGGAAAACGGACTGATGAGAGCAAAGTGGAGGAGAAGAGAAGTCTCCTGGGCCACCGCTACCACTGCCAACTCGTCGCCCGACCACCACAACCCACCATTTATCGCTGGAACTCAGGTAAGCATTTAGTCAAGCACTTGGTGTGTATCTTTGGAGCTGATCCCGACCAATTCGGGTAAACTCCGACCCCTGTCTATCACCCATCGCGATCCCTGGTGTTTCAGCTTGCTTCGTTAGTTCTCTAGGTTCGTGCTCAAGCCTCGGCCGAGCCGAAAATCCCTAACTCCATTAGTGCGTGCCACCCGGTTGTCGAAATGTCTAGCCAAAACCCGTGCCTAACTCTGTTGTTTAAAGCCTCGACTGTGGTCAACCCGACGACAAAGACACACCACCGCCCGAGTGGTGGTCGAAAACGCCCCCCTCCCCGCTGAACCGAAGTAGGGCCGTCGTGCCCTAGCTAGAAACTACATGTGCCGTTCGTCTCCACCCTCTTCTTGGTTGCGACCAAACAGCCACTGAACAAGCATCGCAGCTAGTGAAGCCTGCACCGGTGCCTCGCCGCTTCCGGTGGAGCCCCCTACTAGCGCTACCACCTTCCTCGAAGAACCCCCCGGAGCTACACGCCATTGCGATTTCCTCTAGTTGCGACCAATCGGTTGCAGACCAGAAGGCAGGCCGAGTTGGGCCACTCAGCCTTTCTTTTTTTTCTTTTTCGCATGGGCCTACAGAATAGCCCACTTACATGAGTATTGGGCCCCCCTGATTTGGCCCAATCACTGCCCATTTAGGCGAGCTGACCGACCCACCCCTATGGGGTCAGACTCGAGCGGGTTGGACCAACCCGCCTTGACCGGACCGAACCCGGGTCCGGTCTAAACCGACCCAAATCAACTCGAATCAGGTCAGACCAAACCCAACTTGGCCCGGCAAAAAATATAATTTATTTAAAAAAATTGAAAATCTAAAAATGCAAGGTTTGGTTAAGAATAGCCTGTCTTGCCTTCTTAGTGTAATTAGGCCTTTATTTGCTCGTATATTAATTTTGTTGCATGTTTAATTTGTATATTTAATTATGTTTAATTGCACGTGCTCAATTTTACTGCAATTAGGATCTTGGTAGCTATAATTATTATTTTAATGATTGCGCACCCGTATGATCACCTCGCATGTTAGTGGATAGGTGTAAAATCAATCCAAACTGCTTGACAAAAATCTTTTTTGTTTAAATGAACAAGATTAAGTACTTAAATAGAACTAATTGATTAATTAGTATAATCAAGTCCCCCCGACCCTAGATTCTCTGGTTGCGTAGGAAGTGAGATACACTCCCATGCCTCACTTGATTTCTAATCAACTTCAATAGGCCAATGACGACTCCTTATTGCAAAGTTCTTAAAAATACCCCAACGTCATGCAAGGTATGGGCTTGGGAGAGCCCGCGCCTAATCATATGCCTTAGGTCCATCATTTAGGCAATACCTCTAAACCTATCCCTTCGCCAGAGGGGTAGATTGCGACAGCTTGGCGATTTCGCTAGGGACTTGGTTTAAACCTTAGAAGACTTAGGCCTAAATCTATCTTGTTCAAAAATAATTTTTGTTTGGCAGCAAGGATCCAAGGTACATCTCTAACATGTCAGTTGCTAAATGTTCATGCTGAATGGGGGGTATAAGGATAAGTGATTGCTGACCCTTGTTTTGTAGAGGGCATAGGAATGAATGGTTTATTTATGTACGAAGTGTTGCTTGCTTATTAATTGTCTCATGCCTGCATTCCCTGCATTGCACTACACCATGGCACACATTACCTGCCGCCGGACCTAGGTTGAATAGGATCACTTCAGATGGTATTGAGGTGGATACTACTCCGACTACAACCATGCATTACGAGTTGCCCATCTCAACCCCGAAATTTCCTTCCTAATGTCAAAGGTCCCCACCCTGGTCTGCAACCTATGAAGCACCGATACTCTCCAACAGCTTTTGTGTTGTATCGGACACTTCAACACATGTCCGACACTCTCGGACACTCTCAGACACTTGGTCAACACGTGTCAAAAATCCAACACCTTGTCAACTTTCTCGACACTTGAGTCAGAATTTTGACATATGAGTTTCCGACACGTGATTTCGATATTGAGGTCCATTTTAAAATTTTTCAATAAATGAAAGGTCAAAATGTATTTATGTGAAAAAAATAAAACACAATAATAAAAATAATAAATGAAGAAAGAGGAAAAGCATAGTCTTCTCTTTTCTTTTAACTCTCACTTCCTGTTATACACAATTCATCTCTTAAGTTTTTTATCTCATTTTCCGACATATCTAACATGCAAGTCTAGAATGTGGATTACTTGTTTTTTTCTTCAAGTTTTATGAATTATTGGAATATAGTTGAATTTGTCAAATTGAAATATTAATAAATGGTGGAATAATATTTTTAGTATAAATTCATTCTAAGCTTATTTATTTATTTATTTATTTATTTATTTATTTATTTATTTATTTATTTATTTATTTATTTATTTATTTATGAATTTGACTCAAATTAATTTGATTGAAATAAACATAAAAATGATAATTTATTATGTATATATAAATATACATATTTAATATCCAACGTGTCCCAACGTGTTGGAATTCTCTGTTTTTTACAAACGACGTGTTAGCGTGTCGTGTCACATGTTGCGTGTCGTGTCGATGCTACTTAGTCATATGCATGTCTATGTAATTAAAGAGAGAGAGAGAGAGAGAGAGAGAGAGAGAGAAAAGTCGCCCCCATTGTAAGTATCATTCTTCTTTTTATTCACATTTTTTAATTGAATTTTCATTTAGAAATTTGCGGAGACCAATCGAATGTCCTTAGTTATGTAAGCTTATAATTGAAAAATTGGCAATCATTCTTGATAAGTGAACATTGAATGTAAGTTCTAAACACTTTGATTTGGCCATGTTGAGCACATGGTTTTGTTTAAATTTCTAGTTATAGGCTCAAAATCACATTTTAACAAAAAAAAAAAAAAAAAAAAACAAGAGAAGTGCCAAAATAAAACTTTCGAGTTGCGATTATATATTGAGACACAAAAAATTGAAATTGCATTTTTAATCAAATTCTCTCCTTCTCACATTTTGGGACTAAAATGCAAATCACATTTTGTGTACAAATTTCTCAAAATAGAAGTTGCTTCATTTTTCTAGGAGTAAAATCACAAATCAATCTTTCAAAAATCAATGCCACTTTTGCATATGAAACTTTTGGAATAGAGTGGACATTCGATCGATAGCCGTTGATTGATCTTTTAATGATGTCTCTTCTCTTATGACTAATCTTGGTGAAATACTAAAATCCCATAATAGGGACTATGGGGCAGGAACTGTCATCTCAATTTTGTTGTAAGAGGCGACCTCATTGAAAGATCAATTTTTCATTCACATACTAACATTGTCATCTTTTTGTCAGGTTATGCATGATGCTCCTTGACATTCTCGTGTTTGACCACATAGAGAAGTGAATTCTATAGCTAGGACAAGAGTTGATTTTTACTCTTATCTATGCAAGAGTTTCTTGTATTTTATCATTGTTTTTATTCTTGTTAAGAATCATGTTTTCCATTTTGGGTTTTGATTGCGAATCCAATTTATGCTTTCATAAATCATGCGACTCACATTTTTTTAATGATGGAATTCAATTTCATGAAAATCATCATTTAAAAAAAAACACTCATAAGTGTTTCAAACGAACCTTTACGTCTACCTTCAAAATGTTTTGAAAATAAATTTTGAGAAAGCTTTTCTTAAGGCCCTCTCTTCACGTGGTCGCTTTCTCAGGTAGATGAGGAGTTTATTTGAGATCGGCATATGCCCCTTCTAAAAGATAAAAGTGTAGGCTCATGGAGCTCGAGGAGCAAGCATGCATCGAGGCTTCGTCGACGCCAATATTCCATAGAGGCGGAACAAAGTTGAATTCCATTCTATGAAGTTTCTTTATTTGGAGGTTGGGCATCGCCATCACCAGATTTTTTACGAGCTTTATCAAGAGCCGCATCATATGTTACTAAAAGGCTAGTACTAGGGCTCTTGCACATTTTGGCAATTAAAGCATTTGAACATTTGGCTACAAGAACTTTCTGCAATCAACTTTAGAGATTCGTGCCACAAAATGCTACTTTGTTATATGCTTTATCGCAAGGAAATGACACAAATGCCTTAGGTGCCAAAATAGCCCATCGATCTCATTCACTTTGCATGATGAGACAAATGAAGGGAGTTGCCACACATCCAAAAAGGCGAATCGAAGGAAGAGTAAACTGTTTCAATTCCAATTATCCATTTCTGATACCGTTTCTAACATCACTTTCTTTTCATTGTCAATGAGACATCAAGAGTATCAAGTTTTGTAACGTTCCAACAAATGCAATGGAGCATTATTAAGTCATGTTCATCTTAAACAAAAAAAGATTCAAATGAAACAGATGAGCAATATTATCCCTTCCTCCATAAGAGATACCTTGAGATGTTGATCGCCCGACTTTGGAAAAAAATATATTTCGTTCTCAAACTTGATTCTCTTTAGCATAAAAAATGACATATCATTTTCTTTGGTACAAAACAGACTAGAACAAAACAAAGGTTTGTCAAATAAAGAGTGGGAGAGGAACGTTTGATTTAGAAAAAAAAATCTCTCCTTCCCCCATCAATGAAGTGTGTTGGAACAACATTGTCAAATTCACCAAGAAATGATGTATCGTTCCTCAATTGAACCTAATTAAGTATGGAGATAACCCGTTTCATCTCCTCTTCTTATAGGGTGATAAATGCGGAAAAAGTTGCACCTTGACCGTAGAAGTAGCGCCTTCCACCAAGGAATCAGGCAATAAATGGGCAAAGCATCTAAAGAACAATATCCCCAAATGTGGAAACAATGAGCAATCCCCCTCCTTTCAAAGCAAGATCTTGAAAAACACATCTAATGATCCATATTTAAATTTTTCAAGCTCCTTGTCAATTAAACGTCTCTTCAAAAAAAGCATTTGAAAAAAGCAAGAATTGAACTTTGTGAATTGTTCTATATACTAAAGAAGTGCTTTTCATGAATAAAATCACGGCCATATAGCCATTTTTCAATCAATCCTAGCCACTTCAGGCAAAGTTCATACCCGAAGAACGAAAACACTTGAAGGGTAAATTGTGTTAATTCCAATTGCTCATTTTGATAACGTCTCTGAAGTGATTCATTTTTAATTAGATAGGAAAACATCAAACACTTAAAGGCAAATGCAAGTGAAGGGTATTGTCAAGTTACCAAATATCCACGAGGGTGAATCCAAGAATTGTTAACACCCAAAGGATGAAAGCGAATGAAGGGTAATAATGTATTGTTTCCAACATTTCAATCTCTAAAGATTTTTTCGCTAACATATTCTTTCACATTCTTCACAGGGTTACCGAGTCGCCACACCACAGGTAAGTACCCCTCTTCTCAAAATTAAATTAAAAAAAATGGAGAATTTCCATTACAAAAAGAACTTTTAGCACTTTCCTAGAAACAAACACAAAAATGAATAATTGAGAAAAGAAAAAAAAAACTTTCTACAGACTTTTTGAATATCCTTTTTATCTCAAAATTGTTTTCTCATTTTGTGGATTATTCATTTTGAATCAAAATTCCGTATGGAGATTAATCTACTCAGATGATCTCAGCAGAGTGAAAATGAAGATGTTAATCATGCCAAGCAGGGGATACTTAGGATGAAGAAAGGCAAGCCATTTTCAAACACATCCTTCAAACACTTTTGAGAATTGAGTGAAAAGCGACCTTCTCTCAGGACGAAGGATTCATTCGCATTGAGCGCAAAGATCGAAATGATAAAGGAGTTTCCTTCATCAATCCCAAGCACCGTACGAATCTCTTGCTAGCCCTTTGGGCTAAATAAAGATGATCCTTCAAAGTACCCTTGTCGAGAACGACCCTACATTGGGGCAGCATAGAAGGTTACGGTCGTGTTGTAGAGCAAAAGATTGAGAAGATTCTATTACTTTCACTTACATCAATCTTCTAATGATAGTTTCAGAGGAATTCTCATCAGAGCTTGACTCATCCCAAGGTGAAGAAGAGCATTTCATTCTCTACCCAAACACTGATACCCATTGCTTTAACCAATTTAGGCCTGATTGTTCATTTCTAAATCTTGAGTGGTGATCATCTCCCTTCACTAGGGCAAGGCATAAGGATTGACCACATACAATTGACATTTACGAGAAAACGTGAAAAGCATCTCGAAAGTCATAAGAGATCCAAAAGTTCAAAGAGCAAAAAGTTCGATAACATTAAGGGGCATGAAAAAGCAGTGTGTCTGGTATAAGCAAAGCCAATGTCCATCAAGAAAAAGAGCCAAAATGCTACATCTTATGCGAAAGAAAAATTATCAAAGTCCAAGTGCCTACGTAAAAACCATCGCAAGTGCAAAGGAAATTAGAGAAAGAAGCAAAGCTCCCATGCAGATGTGCTTTGTGTTTCAAAAGCCAAATGGTTTCAAAGATCAAGTGACCTGGTCACGATGCCATGATGATCACCAACTCTTAAAAAAAAAAAAAAAACCTCTTGAAAATTTTAAGCCTTTCGAGCCTCTCCCGAGCCAACATTATAACACTATTTCGAAGTCTCTTCTGATTAGGATGGTTCGAGTGAAAATAAGAATGCCACAAAGAAGCTACCGCTTGAAAGAGTGGAAGCAATTTTTTCTTGTCTTATCTTCCAAGTTCTCGACTTGTAAACCCGATGAAAATAGCAACAAATGTTCCTTTATTGGCCTCAAAGCAATAATCCCTTTGTGTAAGCCCATAACCAAACCTAAATTGTGGTCCTTTCAAATGACCTTTTTGATCGATCAAATTGTGCTCATCGCAAATATTTCTGAAAGCCTTTGACCTAGGTTAGTGAGATACCCTCAGCAATCAGTTACTTCCCACGTGAATGGATGGGATCAAGCAGCCATTTTATCGAGAGTATGTGAGAAACTATTTCTAACTAAAAAGCTCTAGTTTGGCATGCTTAATGAGCCTTTTTCATGAATAGAAATCGTTTTGATAAGAACTTGTCTCCCAGAAAATTTGATGATTAATGATACATCCCCGAGCAAGATGACAACTTTGCACCACATGATGTTAATTGACATCGAATGTTTCTCAAAGCAATCAGACTTAGATTGATTAGCTTGTTCAATTAATGCTGCAATATTGCCAATACATCTCTTGATGCCATTCCTAATGACATTTGCTCAAGTTGAGTTTGACAGGATTCCCCAATGAAGCCATGCAGTTTTCAAGGGGTTAGCATATGCTTCCCTAAAGACTACAAGGTTTATGGTCAGCCTTAAACCATATCATCTCCAAAGGTTCATGGTCAACCTTTAACCATGTCATCTACGAAGGTTCATTGGTTTTCCTCAAAATCATGTATTTTCAACCCAGTCAAAACCCGTTGTTACACGGTGAGACTTCATTTCTTTCATTCTTCCTCCGGCACGATGTGCTTCTGCAGGTTGGGGTCTCTCTCTTTTCTTCCTATGACACGGTGTGTTTCTATAGCTCGAGATCTCTTCTCTCTTTCTTATGACACGGTGTGCTTCTGTAGCCTGGGGTCTCTCTTTCTTCTTATGACATGGTGTGCTTCTATAGCCCAGGGTCTCTCTTTTCTTCCTATGACATGGCATGCTTCTGTAGCTCGAGGTCTCTCTTTCTTTCTATGACACGGCGTGCTTCTGTAACTCGGGGTCTTCCCTTCTTCTTGTGACACGGCATACTTTTGTAGCCCGGGGTCTTTCTCTCTTTCTTCCTATGAAACGACGTACTTTTGTAGCTCGGGGTCTTCTCTATTTTTCTTAAGACACAGCGTGCTTCTACAGTCTGAAGTCTTTCTTTCTTCTTATGACACGGCTCATTTCTGTAGCCTGAGGTCTCTCTGTCTTCCTATGATACGACATGCTTCTGTAGCCCAGAGTCTCTCTTTTTTCTTATGACACGGTGTGCTTCTATAGCCTGAGGTCTCTTCTTTCTTCTTATGACACGGGTTGCTTCTGTAGCCTGGGGTCTTCATTTCTTCTTCTTATTCATCACACGTTTCATAATCCAAAGTCCCTTTGGTCGACCTACCGCGAGCCTATACACCGAGGGTCTCTCTACCACTGAAATAATTTAGATGTCTTATGTCTTTAAATGCAACCTCTTCAAGGCTACATTCAAAGAGGGGCAACCGTTGACACCTAATTTGTCTTTTTTCAAAACATATAAAATATTTAGTAAAAAAGTTAATTAATTAAAAAAAAAAAGCATGCTAAGGGACCGGGTTGGGCCAAATCCGGCCTCGGCCTAACTCGCCCCTCCTTTGTTTTTTTCCCTCATGCTGGGCTCGGCCCAGCCTCCTTTTCCTTTCAGCCCAGCCTCGCCCCCAACCGGTCTTCCTCCTCTAGCTGTCCCTCGCGCGCAAACCGATAGCAAAGGAGAAAAGACAGCACAATAGAGGAGAGAGCAAAGCAGGGGCAGAGAGAAAAAAGAGTAGAGAATGAGGGACGGGACAGGAAAAAGGAGAGAACGGAGGGGAGGAAAGGAGAGCACGCAACCGCAAGAAAAGAGGGGAACAGAATAGGAGAGAGGGGAAAGGCAGAGGATGGAGAGGGCAACCGAAAGAGGAATTGAGAGGAGGGAGAGAAGAGAACTAAAAAAAGAGGAGGAGAACGAATTGAAGAGAGCGAAGGGGAGGAGAAAAGGAGTCTCCAGGCCACCGCTACCGCCACTAATGCATCGCCCAGCCACCGCAACCCGCCATTTCTGCTAGAAACTCAGGTATGCATTTAGTCAAGCACTTGATGTGCGTCTACAGAGCTGAGCTGGCCGAAGCTCATCCTAACTAGTTCGGGCGAACTCCAGCCCCCATCTGTCACCTATCACAATCCCTGGTGTTTCAGCTTGCTTTGTTAGTTCTCTAGGTTCGCGCTCCGGCCTCAGCCGAGCCGAAAATCCCTAACTCCATTAGTGCGTGCCACCTGTTTGTCGAAATGTGTAGCCGAAACCCGCACCTAACTTCATCGTTTCAAGCCCCGACCAAGTCAACCCTACGCTGGAGACATGCCTCCGTCTGAGTGGTGGTCGAAAACGCCCCCCCGCCCAACTTAACCGAAGCAGGGCCGTCATGCCCTAGCCGGAAACCGCACGTGCCGTTCGTCTCCACCCTCTTCTCCATTACGACCGGACGGCCGCCGAACAAGCATCATGGGCTGGTGGAGTCCACGACTAGCGCTTCGCCACTTTTGGCGGAGCCCTCGACCGGTGCTGCCACCTTCCTTGGAGAACCCCCCGGAACTGCACACCGTCACAGTTTCCTCTGGTTGCGACCAAACAGTCGTAGACCAAAGGGCAAGCCAAGTTGGGCCAAATCCGTGATCTGGCCCACTCGGCCTTTCCTTTTTTCTTTTTCGCATGGGCCTATAGAGGAGCCCACTTACAAGAGTATTGGGCCCCCCTGATTTGGCCCAATCCTAGCCCATTCGAGCAGCCGACCGACTTGCCCCGAGCTAGGTTAGACCCGAGGCGAGCCGGACCATCGAACCGAACCCGGGTCGATCATACCCGACCCGACTTGCCTTAGATTGGGTCGAGACTAGACCCGACCTTGCCCGGCCAAAAAAATATTATTATTTACAAAAAATGAAAATCTAAAAAATGCAGGGTTTGGTTGGGAATTGTCATATCTTGCATTCTTAGTGTAATTAGGCCTTTATTTACTCGTATATTAATTTTATTGCATGTTTAATTTGTATATTTAATTATATTTAATTGTACATGCTCAATTTTACTGCAATTAGGATCTTGGTAGCTATAATTATTATTTGAATAATTGCGCACCCACATGATTACCTCGCATGTTAGTAGATAGGTGTAAAATTAATCCAAACTGCTTGACAAAAATCTTTTCTTTTAAAATGAACAAAATTAGGTACCGAAATGCACTAATTGATTAATTAGTGTAATCAAGTCCCTGACCCTAAATTATCCGGTTGCGTAGGAAGTGAGATACACTCACATGCCTCACTTGGTTTCTAGCCGACCCCACTAGGTTAGTGACGACTCCTTACTGCAAAATTCTTAAAAATACCCCAACGTCACGCGAGGTATGGGTTTGGGAGAGCCTGAGCCTAATCATGGGCCTTAGGTTCATCATTTAGGCAATACCCATAAACCAGTCCCCTCCCTCGAGAGGTAGGTCGCGACAACTATTATAATAAAGTCAATGTGTTCAGTATGATGTATGTCCAAGTTTTCTAGCTGTTGTTTGTCCGGGGAGTTGTTTGTTCACGTTTCCACATGTGCATGATAACAAGATAAAAAGAATCGAGACGGCGACGAGCTTGGGACGTCAATAAAATAACCCTTGCTGCTCATGACCCTAGGGATGGAGTTGGGGTTGTGACACGCGACATAGGTGGACGAGGGAGGTGGGCGACTGCAGTATGATAACAAGCGTTGCAGCTGCTTGTGAAGGCCAAGATCGGTGGTGGTGTATTATGTTCATGCACAAAGGATAAAGAAGCTGTGGGCCAACTTATTTGACGAGGATGGAGAAGCTGTGAGCCAACTTATTCGACCTAATTTTTTTTTTTAAATAGGCCCATTTTCAACCCCCTCTAGTCCAACTTTAACTTTTTCAGCCCACTTTCACCCAGCCCTCTAAATATTCACAACCCATATACAACCCGGTCATAAAAAAATGTGAGTCAGAAAATGCATCCTGGACGCATTTCGACACCTTTAGTTACCACAAAGTTACAAAAAAATTTGTAACAGGATGGAACCCTTATGGTGAAGCTAAGAAAGTTAATTACGGTTGCCCTTCCCATCCTAATTATACATGACAAAAAAAAAAGTCCGTAGCTTTAAAGTTTGTTTTAATAAGTATATGGAGTTCTTTCTATCATAAATGTATTGTTTTTTACATCTCCATGATTGACTTCAATCTGAAATTGTCACTTAGAAATACATAAAATGACATGTGGATTGTTAAGATGTGTTACGATAATATGATATTACAAAATAGATCAAATATCTTATTTCCCAAAAATGACTTTGAATTTTTCATCTCTCTATCATTTTTTTTTCTTAAATTAATTTTCACTTTTATCACTCTCCGCATGCATATTTTTTCTTTCCTTTAACGGACATTGTAATATATGGGCTTTGACTAAGTAATAAAAAGAAAAGAAAAAGAAAAAGAAACATTGAAAAGTCAAAAAGAAAAAGGAAGTGGGTGCTTCACCTTATAAAGGGCCCAAGAGCTCACTCGGGGGAAAATAAAGAAAAGGAGAAAAGAGAAAGAAGAGAAGGAAGAAGGGTAAGCATTTGCACCCTTCATTCGTTCAATCAAGTAGTTTCAAATTTAGGGCTTGAAATTAAGAATTATTGGTGATTCGTGTGGCAAAGTTTGATTTTTGAGTCGTTGAGTTGTAAATTTATATAGAATTAATAGTTTAGGTGTTGTGGAGCTATAACATTTTGCATATCACAATTTGAGTTTACGGTTTGCTCAGAACAAAATTTTGAATTTTTTTACGCATGCAGGTCAAATTCCAAACAATAAATTTTCGGGTTGACTTTAAGCCAATTTCGACGACCTTTTGCAGCGTTAGAATGGGGGTTCTTGCAGTATATCAAAATGACTTTCTATGCACTATACGGTTGCAAGAAACATGGTCTGTTTCGAGTGCAAGAAGTGAGGACACATCAAGCCCAATTGTCCCCTTTAGAAGGGAAAAAAAAAAAGAACAAGTATGAGAAAACAAAGAACCATTGAAGGTCAAAACATGGAGCGACACTGAGTGCAAGGAAAGCGACAATGAAAATGCTAATATCTATCTTACGCAAAATCTAATTTTGAGGAAGAATTTGAGGTAAATAATTTCGACATTCCCAAAGTGAGGTGTCTAATTACATAGATGAATTATTTACTAATAACAAAGCTACGCTTTGCAAATTTTATCAGAATTGAAGAAGGAAAATTCAAAATTGAGACAACAAGATTCTTTCCAAAAAGAAAAGATCGAGTGCCTCGAAAAGATCTTCTTCAAGCAAAAGAAAATCATGATTCCATTTTAAAAGAAAATGATCTTTGGAAAAAGGAAATTTTGAATGTTACAAAAAGGTTTTCAGTTGGTTCAAAAACTTTAGAATATATTTTGTCCATTCAAATCCCATATTACAACAAATCAGGACTTAGATGTTAAAACAAAAAGATTTTGAAAATGATTTGCCAAAACACAAAGAAAACAAGAAGCAAAAGCCTTCGAGAACTTTTTATGAATATCATTTGAGAAAATAGTTTATAAAAACTGTTGGTCGAAACATTCTCAAATGTTCAATCTATGGTAGCCATGATCATTTTGAAAATGATTGTTCAAAAGGTTGGAAGCCAATTTAATGAAATTTTCCAAGTATAGCTGATCCTTCTAACAAAAAGGAGACACCGGACCCTAGAGTGCTATAACTTGGCAGAAAGAGATCTCTCTCTCTCTCTCTCTCTCTCTCTCTCTCTCTCTCTCTCTATATATATATATATATATATATATATATATATATATATATATATAAATGTTCCCTTCCCCAAAACCGAACACCCAACGTTTAAGAAGATAAAACTCTTCAAACCAACAGGACTCTTTGAAACAAAGAAAAGGCTTTAACGAGAAACTCATCACTACAACTTATCCATAAATGAATAATGAAGTAACATAGTCCATTGTTCAACTTTGAATGTTGGCTTTGATAAGTCAATATTTAAAAACAATATTACAAAAGTCGAAAACATAAAGTTATTGAATCTCCGGCATATTGTAATCCATTTCCATTTGATTTGCAATACTTCTCCAAAGCATGTTTATCTCCATTGCTTCCTCATTTGATGTATCATCTACAACCTCCACTTCTCTAGTTCCAAATGGGTACTCCAGATCTCCATATCAGGAAAAGTTTTTGTCCATCTTGTCTTGGTCACGAATATAATTATGAAGAGCACAACATACAATTACAATAAGTGCTTGCTTTTTCATTGTAAATAGAGACATGTGTCTCAAATGGTAATGCCCCAAATGATCTCTCAATGACATTTCTTAAAGAAGAATGTCTATGGTTGAACAATTCTCTTGCTATCCTTGGCCGTCTTCCACTCCCCTATAATCATTCAAATGATACTGTTCACCTTTAAACGGAGTTAAAAATCCCGGCTGTGCTGCATAACCAAAATCTACCACGTAGTATTTGCCTATAATACTATCAAATGATACCGTTCACCTTTAGTTATGATATGCAACGATGAAACAATCATAAAATGAATTTCTCCTTATAAACAAATCAAATACCTGGTGGTGGTCGAGGAAATTGCAATTAAGGAGTCGCAAGTGCTGCCGAAAACACTCGACAATCGTTGGCAGATCATTCCCATCCAGAATATACGAAAGTAAATTTCATATCAAATTAACAAACACATAACACATTCTGAGTGGTACTTCCTTTTCTGCCTTTATATGGAATTTGCTGAGACCTGGGGACGGTAACATTTATATGGGTGCCATCAATAGCACCTACGCAATCCTATGTATTTATTTAAAAAAAAATCATGTGAATTTATGAAAATTCAAAGATTATCAATTACATGTATTTGACGATGCACAATTGATATGAAAATTATACCTTGAAATAGCGTTCATGGTTAAGATTCATAAGAATTTCCGGTGGAACAACATCAAATGATGGTGATTTGATAATCTCTTTTGCAAGTTTGAGAACTGCTTTCAACACTAAATTAAAATACATGCTGATTGTTTGTCCTAAACAATGAAATCTCTCACATAAATCTCCAGTTGAGTTATTTTGACCAATCAAAGATAAGAAGATCCCAACTTGTTCATCTATCCTAACATACCGACTATCTTTCAACCAACCTCTTATCATCATCAAATCACACAGGTTCAGAAAAACATGCCTCTCCATCCTAAAGGCTTCATATATTCTATCTGAATGTCCACAAATAATCTCTCTCATCCATTCTGGTCTCGATAGTTTGCTGTCCCTAATAGGTTCTTTCGTATGCACGGACATGTCCATTGCAACCATGCATAACCATGCTATCAATATGTCAAGATCTTCGTCATCCAAGAATTGGTCAACTGATTCTACTTGCTCATTAGACATACTATTTGATTCATCTTCCATAGTACCTATATCATCACACAAATACAATAACATTAATAAAGAAATCTATAAAAAAAAAAAAAAAAATCCAAACGCGTCCTCAACAATTTAAGTTCTAAAGTAGAAGCAAATCAAATATAAAAATCTCACACAATCCATATTATCCATACAACAACACAAAAAGAGTTTGAACAATTAAATCACACAGTTAAGTGAAAGCACATGCAATCCATAAAACATATCTCAACATCTACAAAAGATATTGAAGAAGTCTATGTCTCCTTTCAACTAGTGACTTGATGAAAGCCTCTCTCCATACAGCACTAACACATGCTCGTTCCACTACTTTGTTGTAAAGATCTTGGTCCAAGTCATCATATTAACCAGAATATCAATCACAACTGATATAGAGAAGAGGTCTTCAGGTGGTGGTGGTGGTGGTGTGACTTGTGAACTAACAGATCCACTCCCAGATTGACTTGACCTAGCTTTGAGCATGTCTTGGATCGCATTGCACGTGTTTGCAATATCAAATGAGGAACTATTTCTTCTCCTCTTGACATTTGGAGTCCTATCCAACTTGTGCTTGTTATGAATGGGAGTTGAAGTATGCTAGGATGTAAAAATGTCCTCATCAATCCGGTGTTCACCTAAGTTTTCTAGATCACCAGTTGCATTGCCACCACCATTGTCACCATCCTCTGACAACGTCACATCTTCGGCAATTCATACGGCATGCTCTCCGGTAGCATATGTATCACCAAATACAGTGCACAATTCAGGATATTGAGGAAATCCATCCTTCTTGAATTTTGCCCAGTCATTATTGTCCTGCAATTTTCACAATAATGACATATGTCAATAACATAATCAAATCTTCTAAAACTTACATCTATCATAATATCAAAATGATCGAAACTTAAAACATATCATAATGTGAGAGTCCCAAAATACTTGGATCGTCAACAACAACTGTGCCATTCACATTATCCCAGCCAAAGCCAGATTGTGAAAGGAGCTTCTTAAAACTACCATACTACCTTCTCAGTTTGTTCACCTTATTCTTCAACTGCAATAGGTTATATTGGTATCCTGGTTGTTTATTGAATTCAGCTTGTATGTTGTTCCACCTTGCTTTGTTAAAAGTAGAAGTCGTGCAATTTCCCTTTTGAATCTCCTCTACCAACAATCTTACAAACAAGTTGGTTAAAGGCAAGGTCCATTTTGCATTGAACATATATTTCTGGGATGCCATTTAACCTTGATTGAGCATCATATAAATTAATTGAGATGACACTTAAAACTATCATGGAAGATAAGTGTAACCGGGTAAGTAGGGAAAAAAGAAAAAGATGCTCCAATGAAACTCACTTGAGGTGGCTTCTTGTTCAAATGCAAACCCACAACTTCAAACCAACAACTTCCAGCTGACCTGAAATAGGATCACTTACTTAGAATGAATCACAACCTTTGTACTCAGAATGAATCAACAGCCTGAAAAAAAATCAGACAACAACTCAAAACAATATTTCAGTATATTTTAACGTCCTTCGTGAACTTAAAGAGCTATATATTCAATGCAATGTGATGAAAAGGGGATAAGTTAACAACATGAGCCTCCTCTTTTGCATAAAGCTACTCCATGGAAACCTACAAGCTACAATCCATTACTCGACTGGAGAAAAGCCAAATAGCCGATAGTCAATCACCATGAGACACTAAACAAATTATATTCCCAAAGTAGAAACAGCAAGGTGAAATATTTGTATCGAACAAATATAAGGGAATTCAATCAATCTGACTATATTCCAGTGGTAGCATTGATCTAAAATCAGTAATCTAAGAGCTTAACAAATCTAACTAGAATACAACACAACACCGTCAGTCATATGCTTTGAAAACATCCAAATGTACACTTGAGTGATCATTCAGGTATAGTTTGCCCCATTGAACCAGGCACTATAGCTGCACAACACAGTCTACGACTTCCCCCAACCCTGAAATGCCTAATCAGCCAAATTCACAATACAAATCTCACTTCCCCAAGCTCAAAATCGATGTACTCAACACTGGAGCCTTTGTCTATTCGCACCTCATCACGATCATAACTCCCAATCCAAATTGAGCAGGAGGATCACAGCAGAAACCGATACATGAACATGAATTGCAATTGACCTCTCGCCCCACTTGTGGCATTCAAGGACGTCAGAACTGTCGCTCCCAACTACGACCCGTTCCACTCTATTTCCTTTTCCTTCCCTCTATCTGCCGTCATCCGCTATTTGCTTCCACAATATCTTATCCAAATATATAGAACCGATAGAACAAAGAAAGACACACACACACACACACACAACACGTAAATGATCCAATCGACGATGACCAATACATAAACATCAAAAGAAGTTCAATGAGTATGAAGTTTGCCTTCAAATGGGTGCTCGAAACTAGAGTCCACAATAGCACGAAGCAACTCTGGCTTCAAAAGGAAATCTCTGAAACTGAAGCTATGAATCCCGACGTAACCCTTGCACGACATCGAAACAACAATAACCTTTCCATGCAAAGAATCGACAATAGCCCGACTCGGCGAGCTCCCTCGCCTCGCTGGCCGAGGGGTCGCTTGGTGAGCTAGTCAGGCCTAACTCGGCGAGCGACCCCTCAGCTAGCTCGGCAAGGGCGCCCAACGAGTCGAGCTCAGGGGTCGCTAGCCACGGCCAAATCGGCACGGGCGCCCGCCAACTCAAGCCCGGTGGTGCTCCTGCCAACAGTCGCAAACGAGGAACCACCCATAGCTGAGAGTGAAGGGAACGCACCTTGAACGAGCAGCTTCAACGATGAAGAAGCAACAATCGCCGTCGCCGTTCTTGAGGAGCTCGCTATCGCCATTCTTGAGGAGGGAGAGAGTGAGACTGAGCAGAGGAGATGAGAGGACGAGAGACCGTCGAGTAGAGAGGAGATAAGATTATTGTTTTGATTCTTTTTCTGATTCTCGGACAGAGAGTCATATTTTTTATGATTCTCAAATCTTGTCCAAAACTGTTCGCGGGAACAAATTTGTTCTCGAGAACAAAAATTTTACCAAACGCGATTCTCGTCCCAAACTGATTCGAGAACAAAAAATCCGAATCGGAGTGCATGTTTGGATGGTTACCAAACAGTGCCTTAAGTGCCATAACTTACGAAAGGTACACTTAAGTGCCAAAATTGGAGCAAAATAGATCACTTAGTGCCAATCTGACCAAAACGCTGACGTGTCAATTTTCCAATGAAGCATGTGCAAAATGGCGTCGTTTTGGTGCCGACGTGGTAAAAATTAATATAAAATTAATTTAATTTAATTTAAAATTAAATTTATTT
The DNA here is from genome assembly GCF_016545825.1 of Eucalyptus grandis. Taxonomy (NCBI): domain Eukaryota; kingdom Viridiplantae; phylum Streptophyta; class Magnoliopsida; order Myrtales; family Myrtaceae; genus Eucalyptus; species Eucalyptus grandis. The sequence continues at coordinate 42,538,608 of NC_052614.1, forward strand.
AAAAATTTATAAAAAATTAAAAAAATTAAAAATTTTAAAGCCCTTAGCTGCCGCCACCTCCCCACCGCCGTCGGCGAGGGCCGGCGACGGAGAGGGAGGATTGGCAAGGTCGCCGGCCCTAGGACCGCGACCCCAGCTGATCGGCGACCCCAACCGACCGATGGCGAGGGCCCGTGAGCCCTCGCCTCGATCTGGGCAAGGGTTGGCGGCCCTCACCCGGCGGCGACCCTTGGCCCGACCGGGCAGGGCTGCCGACCCTCCCTGATTGGTGAGGGCTCGCCGCCCTCACCTAGATCCGACGGATGGGAAGGAGGACGAGGACGAGGGCGAAGCAGCCGGCGGGCCGAGGAGGAAGAAGGAGGAGGAAGGAAACGGGGTGAGGAAGGAGGAGGAGGGAGGCAGCGGCGGCGGGGCGAGGGTCGCCGGCCCTCGGCCAAGGCTCGCGGCCCCGGCCGACCCTTCCCCACCTTCCGGCAATGGTGGGGAGGCGGCGGCGAGGGTTCAACCCTCGGCTGCCTTCCTCCTCTGTTTTTTTTTAATGAATATAAATTATATTATTATTTTATTTTAAATTTAATTTAATTAATTTTTATATTATATTAAAATTCAAATTATGCCAAAACGACGTCGTTTTGGCTGATTTAAAGGCTCTATTTTGGCCAACACCTGAAACGACGTCGTTTTTGGTGAATTTGAGCTGACTCAACTCTCCGGCGAGCCACCTCGGCGAGAAATATTAATATTTAATTGCCACGTATGATTTCCGACCGGCTTTGCTGGAGGTGGCACTCAGGTGTCCAACTTTTCTTAAAATGTGGTACTTAAGTGTACCTTTCGTAAGTTATGGCACTTAAGTATCCCTTTGTGCCAAGTTATGGCACTTGAAGAGATCTCTTGCCAACAAAAAAGGATCTAGGAAAATATGAGTATCAAAGAAAGCTTGAGCCTATCTTGACATTTGCAAGTACCAAAGAAGAAGAAAAACAAATGGTATCTGGATAGCGGTTGGTCAAGACACATGATCGGTGATCTAAGTAAGTTTATTGAACTCATAAGCTTTAATGATAAAAACATACCTTTTTGAGGGAATAACAAAGGAAAGATTATTGGCAAAGGAACAATTGAGATCGATAACCTGACCATAAGAGATGTTTCCCTTATGAAATGACTAAATTATAATCTGATTAGCATTAGCTAATTATGTGAAAGTGGGTACAAGATCTATTTTCAAGAAGAAAAGTGCTCAGAAATAAGCAAAGATAAAAAGGAGACTTTTGTCGGAAGAAGGCACCGAAATATCTACTTACTGGATATAAAAGCTGATGATGTCCAATGTCTTATTTCAATCAAAGACGGATCAAATCCCTGGTACAGAAGCTCGGACACATAAGTACCAAGTAAATCTCGAAACTTTCTTCAAAGAGATTGGTACAAGGTTTACTAGATCTAAAGTTTGAAAGATCTGAAGTTGGCTCAATCAGTGCCCTTGGTAAGGAGCTCCTTCAAAGCCATTTATTATGTTAGTACTAACCGTGCCTTGCATCTTCTCCACATGAACATTTTCAGGCCGACAAGAACACAAAGTCTGGGAGGTAAAATATACTACTTGGTAATAGTTGATGATCATATAAGGTATACGTGGGTTTTCTTTTTTGAACACAAGCATGAAGTATTTTCTTATTTTTCGAAATTTGCAAAAAGAATTCAAAATGAAAAAGGATATTCAAGTTCTTGCATCAAAACGGATCATGGGGGAGAGTTCGAAAATCAAATTTTCATAAATTTTTGTGAAGAAAGTGGTTTTGAGCTTCAGTTTTTGACTCCCTATACACCTTAACAAAACGATGTATTAAAGAGTAAAAACAAGTTTTTGCAAGAAATGGCAAGAACCCTTCTCATTGAAAGCAAAATTGCATCACACTTTGGGCAAAAGCAGTTTCAACAGCATACTACGTAAGCAATCAAGTTTTCCTCAGCTTCTCAAAGGTGAAACTAAATATTTTATATTTTTGAGTATTTGGCTGTAGATGTTTTATCATGAGAAATGCTAATGACCGGTCTAGTAAGTTTGATGAAAATTCAAATGAAGGTACATTTCTAGGTTACTCAACCACAAGCAAGGCATTCATAGTGTACAATAAAAGATCTTGTACAATGGAGGAGTCCATTAATGTAAAGTTTGATGAAAATCTTTAGACGCTTAAAGATTCTAATCAAGGAGAGCAACAATCTAAAGCAACTCAAGATCAAGCAGAAAGTAAGGAATCAAAATCAAATGAACAGCTTCAGCAACGTAAAAAGCCTAAGAAGCATGATAGTGAGAAACACTCAACATCTAATGACAGATTCAATGGAAACTGAAAGTACAAGTCAAGTTATAGGATCTAATCATTATAGACATTGATGACAAGATCAGAATGAGGTCAACACTAAAAGAAGACATTAGTACGTTGGCACTCATTTCAAAAGTTGAACCAAGAAGTACTAAGGAAGCTTTGTTAGATGAAAATGAGATCCAAGCAATGCAAGAGGAACTTCAACAATTCCGAATTATTGAAGTATGGGAATTAGTTCCTAGATTACAAGACTATCCTGTGGTAGGAACAAAATGGGTGTACAAGAACAAGCTAAATGATCAAGAAAAGGTCATGAGAAACAAAGCAAGATTGGTGTCAAAAACTACTTACAAGAAGAAGGAATCGGCTATAATGATAATTATGTACCAGTAGCAAAGTTAGAAGCAATTAGACTTTTACTTGCTTACGCTTATTTCCACGGTTTCAAACTTTTCCAAATGGACGTGAAGAGCACTTTCCTAAAAGGGTTCATCAAAGAAAAAATGTTTGTAAAACAAACCCCAGGCTTTGAAGAATCAAGAAAAGCTTATCATGTCTACAAATTAAAGGAAGCCTTGTACAGTCTGAAGTAAGCCTCTCAAGCTTGGTATGAAGGGCTAACAAATTTCCTCACTCAGAATGGCTATGAGAAAGGTAATGTTGATACTACTCTATTTATAAGAAAAGAAGGTAAAGAAATCTTTTTAGTACAAATTTATGCCGATGATATTATATTTGGATCTCCTAACGAAAATATTTGCAAGGATTTTGCTAAGTTAATGTAGGATAAGTTTGAGATGAGCATGATGGGAAAATTAAATTTTTCCTCGGATTTTAAATTAAACAAATGGAATAAGGGACTTTCATCTTCCAAGAAAAATATGCAAAGAAGCTTGTGAAGAAATTCCACTAGGAAAATTCAAAGAGAACAAAGACACCTATGTCATATTCCTCAAAACTCAATAAAGATGAAAATGGCAAGAAGGTTGATCAAAAGCTATACATAAACATTTGACTCCATGCTTTATCTCACAGCATCAAACCTAATATCCTTTTTAGTGTGTGCATGTGTGCTAGATTTTAGTCAAACCCTAGGGAGTCTCACCTATCGATAGTAAAAAGGATTATTAAGTACATTAACACTTACCCCTCTCTAAGATTTTGGTATCCTAAGAGGTGAAAGTTTGTATTATCTGGGTACTTTGATGCTGATTTTGCAGGATTTAAGATAAACAAAGAAAGCACTTGTGAAGTTACCAGCTGTTAGGTAGGATGCTTGTATTGTGACTCTTCAAAAAGCAATCAGCGGTAACTTTGTCAATAGCTAAAGCTAAGTACATTGCATTGGGAAGTTGTCACGCTCATATAGTTGAATGAAGTAACAACTGAAAGACTATTATGATATCTTGAAATTTGACCCATTTCGAAATATATGAAATGGTTATTTTATTAATGCAAACCGATCACTCATGGTTAATTAATCAATTGGGCGATGCTGTAAAGGGTTAAAATGCGAAAGATTAAAGAATTTAGTCAGGGATCGACCGCTTGACCATAAGGATCAACAATAGTGAATACTACGAAGTTATAAGCCAATTAGCAAATGGATATAAATCGATTCGACAAAAGTACGTAGTCGGTTCGTGGGTAGTTCCGCATGATTACAATATTAGTGTCAAACAATAATAAACCAATTTTTTTATTGATCTTGTACTTGGGGTACGTAATAGAACCCTCATAATTACATGACAATCGAGAGTCATTCATGATTCAAAGAGGCACAAACGTGGATCGAAATAATTGACCATGGGTCAACCGCGCGAATACCCCTAAAAGTCACATGATGTTTAGGTCGTACTAAAGTCGTATTTGATCAATTTCAACCATTGAATTTAATTCGATTTTGGGTATCAAATTTTAAACGTTTCAAGACTAATCATTTGGATGTCGCCTCTTTGCCCATTAATTTATCAACAAGCATAAAATTTTTGGAAAGGGGTTAATTGATCCAGAATTGGACGTCGGGAAGAGAAGTCAGGCCAAGCGAAGGCTGTTAGGCCTCATGCCTTAGGAGGCCCAAGTGGACCAAGCCAAATCCACCAAGCCTAATTCAAGAAACAAGCCCAAGGAAAAAATTTGAAAATTTGGAGAACGAGTGTGTAAAATGTCCAAAATGCCCTTTGCATATATGGACTACAAGACAAAAGGAATAAAGGAAAGGTGGAGAGTAAATAAGGAGATTTTGTTAGATTTTGTCAGATTTTGTCATCATGAATTTTGGGGAAAATCTCAAGAAAACTCTCTCTCTCTCTCTCTCTCTCTCTCTCTCTCTCTCTCTCTCTCTCTCTCTCTCTCTCTCCCACTTTTGGACGACTGAACCTCCTTCCTCCTTCTCTCTCTCTCATACCTCCTTCCTCCTTCTCTCTCTCTCATTTTGCTTCTCCATCTTCAACTCCATCTTCATCTTCTTCATCTTCTTCCTCTTCTTTCTTCTTCCTTGGGTGACCACCACCACCGCCCTCATCACGACCGTCCATCATCACCGCCATCTCTCACTGTCTCACTGAACTGTCACCACCACCATCTCCACCGAACACCACCGCCCAAGCCAAGAGGCCATGAGCCTCAACTTCGCCAAACCGCTGCACTCTGTGCCACCGTGAGCCCCGTGTCCTCAACACCGTCATGTTGTCGTTGCCGCAAGTTCGTCGTCGCCGGAAAGCCCGTGAGTTAACTTTCTAATTTTTTATTAGGGTGTTAATTCCGTTTAGGGGTAGTTTAGATTAAGGTTAATGGTAATTTAGCGCTAAGTAATAGTCGCTTAGCATTAATCACGTTTAAAGATTGATTAGATTAAGACTAATTATAGTTAGTCTTAATAAAGGATGATTAGCACTAATTAGTGATGGGTTAATGATAATTGAGCTTAAGGATTGTTTATATTAAGGCTAATTGTAATTAGCCTTAATTAAGAACGATTAGCATTAATTAATGACGGTTTAGTTGATTGGTTATTGCAATAAGTGATAAGCGGATTTGATAGGTTACCACGATAAGTGATGAGCGGATTTGATAGGTTACCGCGATAAGTTATGAGTGTATTTGATAAATTATCATGATAGGTGATAAGTGGACATGATAGGTTATCACGATAAGTGATAAGTGGACTTAATAGGTTATCGCATTAGGTAATAAGTAGACTTAATAGGTTATCAAGAATAGATAATAAGCTATCACCGAAAGAATGATAAGTTATTGAGAAATTGGTGATAAGCTATCGAAAAATAGACGATATGTTATCATTAGTGGAGCAATAAGCTATTGGTTTAAGGTTGATAGGCTATCGTAATAGGGCAATAAGTGGAGATTTTTTTATGTGCTTTGTACTTGATTTATTAGATGAATTTATGCATAATTCGTATTGTTTGAGCTTGTTATGTCATGATGTTGATTGCCCAAATCATGAGTTTAAATGTTATTTTCAAAGAAGGTTTATTTGAAAAGAAAATGGCAAGCTTTGATGTGTCATATATGGTTGCTGTGTTTTATGTGTTAAATGGGGCAATAAGGTTTTAAATCAAAAAGGTGCAAAATTTGGCGGGTTAATTTTAAGTATGTGACCACGTGCGATTATTTTATTAGAATTTTAAATGTAATTATTTTCCAAGGCTTGCTATGTAAGCACAAACTTTTTTACACAGTAGCTAAGAATTGGCTTGAGTGTTGGCGTGCTTGTGTGGTCATTTAATTGAACCTGTCAACTAATGGGAGTTTGGGAACGATGCCCGATATTTATCGAATGCTCAGCGAGGTCCAGATGCCGAGTCATGATTGAGGCTGGATTGATGCTCCTTTATAGAATGCCGTATAGGCAAAGGTTCTTGTGGCACCCCCAAAATGGCCCCCGATTTGTTAGGGTCGCCACAGTTCGCTTACCTTTCACTTGACCTGATAATATTTCACTCTGATACCATAGAATTATAATGGGTCCATAAGTCCTAGGGTTTTATATCATTTAGATCGGTCCCAACGCAGTTCATATAGTGGAAGCATATTCAAAATCTCCCTATCCCATACTCAACAAAATAATGCAATGCACACCAACTACACATTTTATATAAGTTAGAGCCAAACACTTTTATTTACATAACTTGATGGACATCATGAGTCGGTACATCAAAAGGCCAAGGCTTTTCTAAGCTCGGCTATATACCAAAAGTACCCGACTTCCCTTTTCTTTCTTTCTCAAAAGTCCTATACATGAGTCTATCAATAAGTGTCGGCATTCCAAAAAGCTTCATCTGCTACCCATCACGCTCAGTCACACCCAGCCGGGTCCATCAGCTAGCGGCGGCGGCAACATCCCCAGCATGATCCCATCACGGCAGACATGCACAGACAGAAACTCCTGAATGACTGGGCCGGCGGGTGAACCAACATCATACAAGACCATAACCCACACACGAACAAAGACTAACCCCCATATCTCGAGGTGATGATGCTCCGTACACTCACACTCGACATCGGTCAGTATACCATAGAACGTGCCTGGGGTGACAGGTAGTAGAGGCATGTCTCCTAGTCTAAAATGTTAGTCCCCAAACAAGGTGAGTACAACCACTCAGCAGTAAAAGATCCATCAAACTACACAATGCAACAAGCAAGACAACCAAGGTTTCATGTGAAATGCACATATCATCTATGTAACCATGCATATATATCCATAAGATTTATTCCATGCCTTAATAACCACATTTTCAATGCCAAATAATACCAACCCAAAATTCATAGACAATTCATGTACCATGCCATATACACACACATGCACATGATTTATTTCCCATTTTAATATTCGAAAGAATCTCATTTTCCTGGGGACCAATGTTTGCATCCCTCCGGGCTTTCGCATCCAACCTGGCATCACGAGACCTCCGGCACACACCTCTGGGCATCCGGCACACACCTCCAGACATCTCGCACCCCACCTGCCATCACGAGGCACATCCATGGATTGCCATGAAAATGGTTGCCCCTTCCATCTAGATTTACATACAATACTTACAACCAGGCATCTCGAAACTCCCGAGGACCTCCAGCACACACCTCTGGGCATCCAATCAGCGTCAACTCACTCAACCCTATGGGCATCCCAACACTCCCGAGGCATCGTCGTCTCAGCCGTTCAATGGTATCATCAACATCATGATATATACACATATATGTCTCACTTTGAAAATAACATTCGATGCCATAATGTCAAAAGTTTCAATGAGTTTATAAAGCCTCATCAATTTTTGATGTCATATGATATGCTAAATGTCACCGCATCCATTGTATAAATAACGACCCAAGACATCACAACTCATAGAGCAATTCAATTGTTCTTGAAATAAAACAGTTTTCCAACAAAACAGAATGCACTGCACTAATTGAAATTCTGGAAAAATTAGTAAACGATCTTAATAAATTCTAAAAGTTTAACATGTTATAAAAAAAGGTCTAGGGGAAAATTTTTATGAAGAACACCAAGTCAAGAAAATTTCGTGTGAATCGCAATGGTCCGTGCATCACAGCCATAAATTTTCAAACATCACTATTGCACAGTTTTAATAACAAATTCAGTATAACCCCTAAATGAACTCATAAAATTCTGTAATTTTGATATGTTATATATAAAACCTAGAGGTAAAAGTTTCTTGAAGAACTCTAAATCATATTCATTATAGATCAAGAGCTATAATCACTATAACTCTCCCTAACCCTCTGTAACAGTTTCCAAGTTTAACATTTTCAAAGAAAAATCATTTCACCAACCAATACTTGTCCGTTTCTTCTCAAATTTTAGTATGTTACTCCTCAAGATGTTATCTACAACTTTTATCAGGGACATGAAGTCAGATTTCAACTATATAATTGCATAAAATTCACGGAGGCGCCAAAGGTCAAGCTGTTTTCCATGAAACAGTTTGCTAGTCCTAAAGAACTACTTCTATCCTTTCGAAATTCCAACATGCAGCATCAAAATTCAAGCATCTCCAAAATCTATTATACTTCACTAGACAACCACAGCACAGCATAATGTAGATCAATGGACTTCACTAGCCTTAAGCCGACGCAATCACAGCAAGCAAAATAGCGACTTGTGGACTTCAGGTGCAGCTCAATCGATGGCGAAGCTCGGCAGTGTCGACGGCGGCAGCAGACGTGCTCACGGCGGGGCTGGTCTCCTTCTTTCCCTTGCTGATGCACCCTCACAAACTCTGTCTTCCTCTCAAACTCTCTCTTCTTCTCTCGGTCACTCTCTCTTTTCTCTCGGTTATTCTCTCTCTCGATCACTCCCTCAGTCACTCCGCCCCCTTCTCTTTCTTTTTGTTTTCTTAATTAGCTAGTAATCATGAGATTTGCATGGGAAATCTCTGGTGGAAGCAAGGAACGGCGACACCTCATGCAGTCCCTCTTGCCACTTGTTGATTTCTTGCATGAATGTGGCCTCATTCGGCCAAGCCTTGGTCGACTAAATGGAAGGGGAAATGTGGGCTGTCTTGGGTGTTTTGGGCCTTAAGTATCCAGCCCACATTTGCTCCTAATATTCCACTTTAATCCCCGCTTATAATTACATAATCACAAATATTTGCATGGCCATAAATATTATAACATTAATCAAGGGTTATTCGATTCATAGGGTACACGGTCAAGTATAGAAAATTTCTTATCAATTTATCTTTTAGTACAACCTTGGTCACACATGAGCATATGATACATTTCCAACAAAACGATAGTCCATTCAATGCTTGGCCCTTGCTTAATTGAAATCCATTAGTCTAATGACTATAATATAGTTCGATGGTGCTTCTGTCACCTAGTCATGGGCCGTAGTGTATCTAGGGATCATTATGAAATTTTTAGGATGCCACAATTCTAGATGATGCCATGCCCAATGAGGCGAGATGCCCAATTATACCAAAAGACCGCCAACTCTTGTATTAGCCATGGCTCGAGGGGTCATAATAATCAGAACTAGCATGAACGATTGTGGTGCATTACAATTGATTATGGTGTAAAAACGTGAGGCACGGTATAGGACGAGCCAAAATGGGTTTTACCTTATAATCGAAATTTGTATGGATGCTTGGTGGTTGAAAGTTATGTGTTCTAATTATTGATTATGATTGTTGCCTTGATATGTGATATATTAATTAGCAAAGACATGCTAAGGCGAGATAAGATTGTGTGCCGTTACATGTTTAGGCTGCCTTCGAGACGAATTTGCATCCTAATCGAGGCTTAGGCCGTTGACTCACTAAAATTCATATCTCACCCCATTATTGTTTATTATTTTCCAAGCCCATAGTATGGAGAACCGTTGTGTTCGGTTCATGGTCACTATGGAGATGAGAAGTTGGCCTCACGTTAAAGAAGTTTAAGTTAACCTTAGACCCCTACTGGTTTTTGTGATAGTTTGTAAATATGCAACTTCCTAGAGTTAACAAATATATAAAACAAAGTAGTATTTTGGAAGAGTCACTGTTGTATTGCTTTACTATCCTTATTTTTTGTTGGTTGACTGGGTGTTTATATTAAATGCTTTCTCTTGTGTCCAATCGAAAGATACAAAGAATGAGTTGGCGATGCGTCTTGGGACATCACAATTTAATCGACCCTTAAGAGATGTTCACGTGATTGGGGGTTCAAAGCGGAACAACTATGGAGTCACAAATTCAAACACAACAATCAAATGTGACAATACAAGCGTCATCAATCTAACGAAGAATCCAATCTTACACTCCAAAGCCAAGCGCATTGAGATTAAATACCATTTCATACGCGATCATGTCAATGACGGTGAGGTAAAGATTCAGTTTATATCTTTCCAAAATTAGTTAGCAGATATTTTTACAAAACCTCTTAAAAAAGCATTCGATTTTATTCGCAATGAATTGGGAATTATTGATCCATCTGCTCAAAGTGTCTAAGACAAGTTACATCTAAGGGAATAACATTGACAAAAGAACACCTAGAGTGTCAAAACTTGGCACAGAGCATACTTAAGTGTCAAAAGTTACGAAATATATACTTAAGTGCCACTTCTTTTAAAAAATGGGATGCCTGAGTGCCAAATCTAGCAAATCTCATCAAAAATCTTACGTGGCAATTTTTTATTAATATTGTTCTCCTGTGTGGTTTGCCGAAGAACTAACTCAGCAAAGAAACGACAAAATGACGTCGTTTTGTCTCAGATTTAAATTTTACCATAAATATTAATTAAATTAAATTTAAAACCAAATTTTTAAAAAAAAAAAGCCAAATCCGGTTGCAAAATGGCAAGAACTTAGCCTTCATCACCGTTGTCACACCCCGATTCTCGAGCGCGCACCCATCCCTCATTGTTCAATTAAATAACGACATCCCAGAATGCATCGCCGACACTTTCATTTTTAATGCGCATGTGGAAGCAGATATAAAATCCCCAGACAATAAAACAATGGGATAGAAAAGTAGGGCCAATTTTACAAACCAAAACAAACTTTTTATAAATAACCAGGTTTATTTACAAGACCAGACTATTTACAAAAAGGTCGGCTCATTCCAAAAGGAATGGTCCTATGACCTACTAGTTAGATCCGTTTGCTGATTCTAGTCTATCCACCTTTCCAAACTCCGGGACTTCTGGTCCTCCACCAACATCATCTAAGGACCTGAAAATGGTTATACAATAACCAGTGAGACAATGTCTTAGCAAGTTCAACCCCCTAAGACTCGATTAGGAAGCAAATACGCTCTAAGGGCTGCCTAGACACAATCACGAGTCAGAGGATTTACCTTGGCCTCAGTTCCTCCCTGTAATTCAACTCAATTCATAATCTGATCTAGTCACATCAATACACATCAAATCATTCACTCAAATCGAATCATCGATCAATCAACCTAGTCGATTACATGTCAATCAAACCATTCCCCGGTTATTTTAGTCAATACTATCCATTCTCCAAGATGACATATCAAGTCACCGAGCCAACGTGCATTCTCCAAGATGACATATCGAGTCATCGAACCCAAGTTTATTCTCCAAGATGACATATCAAGTCATCGAGCCGACGTTCATTCTCCAAGATGACATATCAAGTCATCGAGCCAACGTTCATTCTCCAAGATGACATACCTAGTCACCGAGCCAATATAATATAATGTCTTTCTCCGATATGATATGCTTAGTCATCGAGCCGATGTAATATAACGTCTTTCTCCGAGATGACCTACCGAGTCATCGAGCCGAAGTTCTAATCGTCCAACGATTTTTCGCTTTTTATCATACCCGATATAATAGTCGTGTGTGGGTACACGGTTGGCCTTAGCCAAAATATAATAATTTTCTTTCCATAAATCCCACCATTTTATACAGTCCACGAAAATATTTTTGGCATTATAAACCAACGCTCAATTATTGTCTTATTAAATACTGAAAATAAATAAATTTAGGAATGTATCCTAAAATCGCAAATCACACCAATTCAACACAAATTATAGCTCAATTAAATAAATGGACCACACCACAACGATTAGTATGAAATTCCGGTCACGGCATCCCGGTTTAATTTTCGGAAATTAATTGATTAATTAATTAATTACGGAAAATATTAAATAAATGCCAATAATACGACTTAGAACGCAGAGACGGAAACGGAAAATTTCTGAATCACTCTAGATAAATACTAGAGCTTGTCTAGGCCCTAAATGTACTAACTATCCACCTAACATGCATCGGTAATTAATTAAAATTCACTAATCTAATATAACTATTCACCTAAACCATGCTTAATCTAAACTAATCAACCCCTAAGCATGATTAACCTACTAAGCTAGGATTAGTGAGTTAAACTCACTTGTTCAACGATCCGATCGGCTCAAATCGCCGGGGACGCAACGGGGCTCACTTTTCTCCAAAGCGGGCCTAACTTTCGGGGCCGGAAAAGTTCTCAAAACAGGCCAAACTCTTGCTGGAAAACCCACTCCTTAAGCTTCTGTTCTTGGCTGGAAAAGAGGGCAACAAGCTCGGTTTAAGGCGGGGATGGACCGAGGAAGGTTGAAGGGGCTAAACCTGGCCTAGGCGGAGACTCACAGTGGTCGAAATCGAACTGAATGGTCCTGGCCAAGCCTCATGGTGCTAGACGATGCACGAACAGCCAGGGATGGCAGCGAGCTGGGTGTGGCAAGGCAGAGGGTACGCGTGTGGGCGGCGGGGCGCACAAGGGCGAGGACAACGAACGGCGGTCCTGGCTTCGGCGTGTGGCTTCAACGGCAGCTGAGTTGCTGTCTTCAACTTGTTAGGGCATCGAACAGCAAGAGGGGATGGAGGAGGAGAAGCTACGACGGGAGAGAGAGGAAGGAGAGAGGAGGGGACCGGTCTTGGCAAGGGAGGGGCCACCAATGGCTTCCAACCTCATCCTCTTGTCCCCTTGAGGGCTCCACCATTTCACAGCTGGCTTGCACAAAAATTTTCCAACACAAATCCTTCTAGAAACCTTTTGAGATGGTCCATAAGTCATGCTCATGCGTGGCATACGAAATTGCATAAGTTTTCCTCTTCCATTAGATCTCGATTCCTTCTTGCATCACAATTGATATTTTTCCTCATCACAAATCAGCCTCAATAAAATGAACCGACACCTCATCGATCCAATTGATATTTTTCCTCATCAATTGATCCCACATGCATCACAATTTTGCAATAAAAAACTATCCCTAACATTTTCTGGACAAAAATAGCCCTACAACAACTTTTTTCCAAAAATCTCGGTTTGTAGAAAAATCTTCTAAGACTGAGTCGATATTCCTAAAATGACTCGTGACATGATAGAACTTTCAATTTTTGAAATCGGATTCAAATTCGCGATTAATTTCAATCGACGCGATTTTAGTGTAACCTAGGCTACCGAGTAGCTTTTAGAAAATTTTTGTGCAAATGACTCGTGGTCGATTTTCTTCAAATCATAATGAACCCACTCAACACATTGGTAACTCTCGATTACTGTGAAAATCTCGATGATTCAAATACGGACATAGGGTACCAAAACAATAGAAAAGTCAGTCTAATACCGGCTGACAAGAATTTTCTAATTTAGTGGAGTCACCCACATTTAGTCACACATCTCAATCAAACTGACCTATCTTTAATCCCTAATTGATTTTTTAAACTGTGCCGTAATGGCCTCCAAAGATGAGCACGGTCGAGTAGCCAATTCTCAAGTCTATTGCATTAAAATTCCTTAATAGCTTCCCCAGATAGTCTAGTTATCTCGAGAATGATCAGCTCTTAGAACAGCCCTATAGGCGCGTCGATGAAATGCCCGATTAATTTAATTGAAAGCAGAATTGAAAAATCCAGGATGTCATAACTCTTCCCCTCTTATAAAAATTTTGTCCTCGAAATTTAAACCATTACAGTACTTAAGCAAAAAGGTGGGGATACAAGTGTCTCATCGACTCTTCAGTCTCCCATGTTGCTCCTTCGGTACCATAGTGTTGCCAAACCACATTGACCAATGAGATGGTCTTTGTACGTAGAACTTGCTCTTGTCTATCCACTATCTGAACTGGGCTTTCAATGTATGACACTTGGTCATCCACGTCCATTCTTCGAAATTAAGCACGTGGGTCAAGTCAAGCTCGTACTTCCTTAACATCGACACGAGAAAGACATCGTGCACTTGCGCCAATCTCGGCAGCAACGCAAGACGATACGCTAGGGTCCCGATTCATTCTAGAATTTGAAATGGACCTACATACCTCAGACTCAGTTTTCCTTTTTTACTAAAGCGCGAAGTTCCCCTCATTGGTGACACTTTCAGAAAAACGTGATTACCAACTTGGAATTCCAATGGTCTCCAGCGCTTATTTGCGTAACTTTTTTGTCTACTCTGTGCAATCTTCAATCCGCCTCTGATCACTGCCATGGCATCTACTAACTGCTGGACCAACTCTAGGCCTGTAATCTTTCTTTCCCCTACTTCATCCCAACATACTGGTGTCCTGCACACTCTGCCATACAACACTTCAAAAGGAGCCACCTAGATTCTTTGCTGATAACTGTTGTTGTAGGTGAATTCCACCAGATGTAGTTGTTCTTCCCAACTTCCTTTGAAGTCTAGTACACAAGCTCTCAACATGTCCTCAAGGGTCTAAATTGTTTACTCGGACTGGCCATCCGTCTGAGGATGATAGGCCGTACTGCATTATAGCTTGGTACCTAAGGAACTCTGTAAGCTCTTCCAAAAAGTGGCGATAAATCTCGGGTCTTGATCTGAAGTTATCGTAACCGACACTCCATGTAGTCGAACTACCTGATGCACATACAAGTCTGCGTGTCTATCCAAATTGAGGTCCTTTCGAACTACAATGAAGTGAGCCGACTTTGTCAGTCTGTCGACCACTACCCAAATCGAATCATTTCCTCTCTAACTCCTCGGTAGTCCGGTCACGAAATCCATCGTGATATGCTCCAATTTTCACTCTGGGATCTCAAGAGGTTGCAGAAGTCCTCCTGGCTTGCAATGCTGAGCTTTAACCTGCTGATACATCAAACACTTAGCGACATGCTTGGCGATGTCCACCTTCATACCCGAACACCAATAATGTTGACACGGATTCTGATACATCTTGGTGGTACCAGGATGAATGCTGTAACTGCTACGATGTGCTTCTGATAAAATATCCTCTCTAAGCTCAACATCGTCAGGTACAACCAAACACCCTTGGAACCTTAATGTTTCATCCTCATAAATCTGAAAGTCAGCCTTCCTTTTCGTAGTGTCCTCTTGTAAAATTTTCTGCACATCTAGGTTTGTCGGTTGGAGTAATTTGATTCTAATTTGGACATCCGATTCAATTCTAAGGGTGGCCATAAGACTTGAAAGGTGGCCTACCTCAAACTTGAATACCAAATCTCGAGCTCTCTCGATTAAGTTCCACTCCTTAATCAGTATATGAACAACTAAAGACTTTTGACTCGAAGCATCGGCGACCTTGTTTGCCTTTCCAGGGTGATATAGTATATCATAATCGTAATCCTTCAGCAATTCCATCCATCGGCGCTATCTCATATTCAACTCCTTCTAAGAGAATAGGTACTTGAGACTTTAATAGTCCGTGAAGATCCGGAATCTTTCTCCGCACAGATAGTGTCTCCAAATCTTCAGGGCAAAAATAATTGTCGTGAGCTCTAAGTCATGCGTTAGGTAATTCTGTTCACGAGACCTTAACTGAAGAGAGGCGTATGCAACAACTCTACCATGTTGCATCAGCACTTAACCCAATCCTCTTAATAACACATCACTATAAATTTCGAATCCTCTAGGACCAGATGGAATGGTCAACACAGGTGCGGTAGTCAGCTTTTCCTTAAGCTCTGGAAACTACGCTCGCACTTGTCTGTCTACACAAATTTTTCTTCTTTCTTTAGGAGTCTTGTCAAAGGTGACGCTAGTGATGAAAACCCTTCCACAAACCTTCTATAATAACCTGCCAAAACTAGAAAACTTCTGATCTCGGTCACTGTTGTCAATCTTAGTCAATTGATCACTACTTCAATCTTGCTCGAGTCCACGGAGATTCCTTCACCCAAAATCACATGACCTAAGAAAGTAACACGAGTCAACCAAAACTCACACTTGCTGAACTTAGCGTACAACTGACGGACTCTCATCGTCTACAGCATTAATCTCAAATGACTCTCATGCTCTTCCTCACTCCTCGAATACACCAGAATATCATCAATGAACACGATCACAAACTAATCTAGATATTCCTTGAATACTCGGTTCATCAAATCCATGAAGGCAGTTGGAGCATTCGTCAACCCAAATGGCATCACTATGAACTCGTAATGACCATACCCAGTATGAAATGCTGACTTAGGAATGTCCTCCTTCCTAATCCTCAGCTAATGATATCCTGTCCTCAAGTTGATCTTTGAGAATATCGACGCTCCTTCCAATTGATCAAACAAGTCGTCGATCCTTGGGAGTGGATACTTGTTCTTGATCGTTACCTGATTAAGTTGCCGATAGTCGATGCACAAGTGCAACAAACCATATTTCTTCTTTACAAACAGAACTGGTGCTCCCCAAGGTGATGCACTAGGACAAATGAATCTCTTATCCAATAACTCATGCATTTGCACATTCAATTCCTTCAACTCAGATAATGCCATCCGATAAGGAGCCTTAGAGATTGGCTCTGTCCTAGGTGCCAACTCAATCACAAATTCAAATTCTCTCTTTGGTGGTAATCTTGGCAATTCCTTCAAAAAGACATTTGAAAATTCTTGTACCACAACAATGTCTTCCATCTTCAACTCCTCATCCACGACAATTGCAAGGTAACCTCGACAACCCTCATCTAACAAACGAGTTGCCTCTGGCAATGAGATCAAGATAATCAAGGGTTTTCCTCGATTCCCGACAAACTCAAAGCTCTCACCCTCTAACGGATCAAACTGAATCGCCTTGCGATAGCAGTCCATCTTAGCTCGTTGCTTGGTGAGCCAGTCCATGCCAATTGTCAAATCAAAGTCATACATGGCTAGGACTAATAAGTCTATTTTCCCCACTCGCTCACCAATCGCTAACTTGCAACCAAAACAACCCAAAGCAGCTATCACTTTATCCTTTAATGGTGTAGATATGCAAACTGTCGACTCCAACAATATAGGACTTAATCCTAACAACTTAACATATTGTTCGGCAACAAAGGAGTGCGTTGCTCCTGGGTCAAATAAAGTGTAAGCGGGACGGTCGTTCAACGAAACCATACCTGTGATCACGTTAGGCACAGCCTTTGCCTGACCCTGTGTGATGGCATACACCATGCCTTGAACCAGTGGTAGCGGCGCGTTCTAAGGCGCATACCCTCTGATCTGACCCATAGGTGGTAGCGGCGGTAATTGCGATTGCCCTCTTGGTCACCTAGGACAATTCCTGGCTATGTGGCCCTGCCGACCGCATTCAAAACACGCACCCGGCCTAGGTTGGCATGGACTGACTCGTGTTGCCTTCCATAAAAGCGACACACTTCATTCCTATTGGGTACTGACCTACCAAATCCACCCTTCTTATTAGGTGGGGTTTAGAACCTACCTCCAGTCATGGGCCTCTTCCCATGGCGAACTCCTTCTCGATGTGAAACAAACCTTGATCCAAACAAAGTGACTTGTTCACTCAGGCTCCTTTCGAGCAACTGTGCTCAGCGATAGATTTCTTAGTAATTTGTCAGATCGAACGACACTAGTGGCTGCTTTAACTCTTATCAAAGGCCATTCTTGAACCTTCGAGCCTTCTCTTCGAGATCTTCAATCAGCCTTGGAGCATACTGAGATAGCTCCGCGAACTTGACCCCGTACTGGTCAACAGTCATTATCCCCTGACGAAGATGCATAAATTCTTCTATCTTCTATTCCCTAGCGTTCCTTGAGAAGTACTGTTCATTGAATGCCCTGAGGAATGCGTCCCACAGCGGAACCACTCCTTCTAGAAACATCGTCTCTCTAGCGACTCTCCACCAGGTATTAGCATTGCCCTGCAATTAATAGACGGCCGGGGTTACCTTCTCTTCTTCAGTGCACATTAGGAGTGCAAAAGCTTTCTCCATATGTTGGATCCACAAAGACGCGATCTCGAGGTGTCCAGTACCGGTAAACCTTAGCGGGCTCAGCTTCAAAAACTGCTCCACCAATTTGTGTATCAACCTCTCTTTCTCTACACCACTACATTCTCAGGTTGAACTTTGGCAGGAGCAACAAGTGCCGCGGCGGTTGCGACCTCGGCAGCGGTGGCAACGGTAACAGCAACAGCAGCTTGATTTTGTGCCTACTGTGCCATCATGTCTCTCATGGCCTCTAGCGCTTGCATGATCCCCTCGATTCTGGGATCACCAAGGGCTGCTACCCAGCACCAACTAGAGGTGGTGCCACTCCACTCGCGCTAACCTGAGCTAGCGCTCGATCTCGGCCTCCTCGGGTACCAACCTTGGTCAGCGTTCTACCCTGAGTCACGGCCCTAACAGTCCTCTTGGTAGGAGTCCTTTGCTCCTAATCACTCATGGCTCAGCTTTATCTACTGAAACCTACTTCCAATTCCACACCGAATTAGAAACAAAGTGATCCAAACAACAAGCAATTTTACCAATCAGCTACCACAGACATGCACCAACATGAACTTAAAGGCCGTCCTACTACTCTCCCATAAACCATCGCATCTTATCGCTCTAATGTCTAAACCATTGATCTGATACCACTTAAACGGGGATGTCGCACTCCGATCCTCAAGCACACACCCATCCCTCACTAGTCGATTAAATAGCAACGTCCAAGGACGCATCGCCAACCCTTTCATTTTTAATACGCATGTGGAAGCAAATATAAAATCCCTAGACAATAAAACAATGGGATAGAAACCGAAACAAACCTTTTATAAACAATCAGGTTTATTTACAAGACCAGACTATTTACAAAAAGGTCGGCTCATTCCAAAAGGAACGATCCTATGACCTACTAGTCAGACCCATTCACCGATTCTAGTCTATCCACCTTTCCAAACTCCGGGGCTTCCGATCCTCCACCAACATCATCTAAGAACCTGAAAATGGTTATACAATAACCAGTGAGACAATGTCTCAGCAAGTTCAATCCTCTAGACTCGATTAGGAAGCAAATACGCCCTAAGGGCTGTCTAGGCACAATCACGAGTCAGAGGACTTACCTTGGCCTTAGTTCCTCCCTGCAATTCAACTCAATTCATAATCTCATCTAGTCACATCAACACACATCAAATCATTCACTCAGATTGACTCTTCGATCAATCGACCTAGTCGATTACATGTCAATCAGACCATTCCCCAGTCATTCTAGTCAATACTATCATTCTCCAAGATGACATATCAAGTCACTGAGCCAACGTGCAATCTCCAAGATGACATATCGAGTCATCAAGCCCACATTTATATTCCAAGATGACATACCTAGTCACCAAGCCAACGTCCATTCTCCAAGCTAACATATTGAGTCACCAAGCCGACGTTCATTCTCCAAGATGACATACCTAGTCACCGAGCCAATATAATATAACGTCTTTCTCCGAGATGACATGCTTAGTCATCGAGCCGACGTAATATAACATCTTTCTCCAAGACAACCTACTGAGTCATCAAGCCGACGTTCTTATTGTCCAACGATTTTTAACTTTTTATCATACCCGATAAAATAGCCGTGTGTGGGTACACAGTTGGCCTTAATCAAAATATAATAATTTCCTTTCCATAAATCCCACCATTCTATACGGTCCACCGAAATATTTTTGGCGTTGTAAACCAACGCTCGGTTATTTTCCAATTAAATACTAAAAATAAATAAATTTAGGAATGTATCCTAAAATCACAAATCACACCAATTCAACACGAATTATAGCTCAATCAAATAAACGGACTATACCACAGCGATTAGCATAAAATTCCGGTTCTTGGCTATCCCGATCTAATTTTCGAAAAATATTAAATAAATGCCAATAATACGACTTAGGCCCGGAAAGGCCAAATTGAACACCGAGATGGACCCGGAAAATTTCCAAATCACTCTAGATAAAAACTAGAACTTGTCTAGGCCCTAATTGCACTAACTATCCACCTAACATGCATCAGTAATTAATTAAAATTCATTAATCTAATCTAACTATCCACCTAAGCCATGCTTAACCTAAACTAATCAACCCCTAAGCGTGATTAACTTACTAAGCAAGGATTAGTGAGTTAAACTCACTTGTTCGGCGATTCGATCGGCTCAAATCATCGGGGACGCAACGGGGCTCACTTTTCTCCAAAGCAAGCCTAACTTTTAAGGCGAGGATGGACAGAGGAAGGTTGAATGGGCTAAACCGAGCCTAGGCGGAGACTCACGATGGTCAAAAGCGAGCTGAATGGTCCTAGCCAAGCCTCACAGTGCTGAACAGTGCACAAACAGCCAGGGACGGCGGTGAGCTGGGCGCGGCAAGGCGGAGGGCGCACGCACGGGCGGCGGGGCGCACGAGGGTGAGTAAGGCGAATGGTGGTCCTGGCTCTGGCATGTAGCTGCAACAACGGCTGAGCTGTTGTCTTCAGCTTGCTAGGGCATCGAACAACAAGAGGGGATGGAGGAGAAGCTACGAAGGGAGAGAGAGGAAGGAGAGAGGAGGGGACCAGTCTTGGCAAGGGAGGGGCCACCAATGGCTTCCAACCACATCCTCTTGTCCCCTTGAGGGCTCCACCAATTCACAGCTGGCTTCCACAGAAATTTTCCAACACAAATCCTTCTAGAAACCTTTTGAGATGGTCCATAAGTCATGCCCATGGGGGGCATACAAAATTGCATAGGTTTCCCTCTTCCATTAGACCTCAATTCCTTCTTAATTCAATACAAATCGGCCTCAATAAAATCAACCGACACATCATCAATCCAATTGATATTTTTCCTCACCAATTGATCCCACTTGCATCCCAATTTTGCGATTAAAAACGATCCCCGACATTTTCTGGACAAAAACAGCCCTACGACGACTTTTTCCCAAAAACTCTCGGTTTGCAGAAAAATCTTCTAAGACGGAGTCGATGTTCTTAAAATGACTCGTGACATGATAGAACTTTCAATTTCTGAAATTAGATTCAAATTCATGATTAATTTCAACCTAGCGCGATTTTAGTGTGACCTAAGCTCTTTGGAGAGCTTTCGGAATTTTTTTGTGCAAGTGACTCGTGGTTAATTTTCTTCAAGCCACAATGAACCCACTCGACATATTGGCGACTCTCGATTGTCATGAAAATCTCGATGATTTAAATATGGACACAGAGTACCAAAACTATAGAAAAGTCGGTCTAGTGCCGGCCAACGAAAATTTTCCAATTTAGTGGAGTCACCCACGTTTAGTCACACATCTCGGTCGAACTAACCTATCTCGATCCCCGATTGATTTTTTTAATCGTGCTGTAATGGCCTTTAAAGATGAGCACGGTCAAGTAGCTGATTCACGGTCGATTTTTCAAGTCTATTGCGTTAAAATTCCTTAATGACTTCCCCAAATAGTTTAGTTATCTTGAAAGTGATATGCTCTAAGAACAGCCCTATAGGCGCATCGATGAAATTCACGATTAATTTAATTGAAAGTATAATCGAAAAATCCAAGATGTCACAACTGCCTCCCCACCATCGTTGAAAAAGGCCAATGACGGTGGGGGGAAGGTCTGCCTAGGTCACTAAGCCTCGACCAAAGGCCAGCGACCTTGGTCAACCGGCGGTAAAGGCCTACAAACCCCCCGAGAAGTTGTGTCGGCCAAGGTCGTTGACCCCGGCCAAGGCCCGATGACCCAAACCGACCTTCCCGCACCGTTGTCGGCCCTTCTAAACGACAGTGGGAGGTGGCAACGAAGGCTTTGCAATCTTCATCTTCTTCCCTTTTTTAAATAATTATTTAATTTAGTTTAAATTTAATTCAATTAACATTTATATTAATTATCTAGCCACGTCAGCAAAACGACATTGTTTTTGTACTTGTCTAGTCACGCAACGTGCAAAATAACGTCATTTTGTAGTTGCACTTGTCTTGCAGGAAAAACACCACTTATGCAATTTGGCAGGATTTTCTCGTCGTTGGCACTTAATTGATTCATTTTATTCCAATTTTGGCACTTAAGTGTTACTTTCCTAACTTTTGGCACTTAAGTGTCCCTCAATGCCAAGTTTTAACACTCCAGGGGTTCGAGTGTCCAAAATTAGTTAAAGAAAAGTATTTGAAGTCGTGAAGAATCAATTCATCAGTGACAAATGTTTAAAATTGTGAATGATCTAATTCATGGACACGAGCCCAATATGTTCCACACAAGTGACATAAGTGTAAGCGTGAGCAAAAGGAACCACTCAAACCGGGAATTGCCAGGCTAGACTAAACTTATCGCCTCTAAGTGGTTCTTAGGGGGGCCGGCAGTTCCATATGTGGAACCGTCCACTTGGACCACCCAAACTGGATTAATTTTGTCTCTAATTTCTTGTAAATCTATAAAACCAAAATTTAGTGATAATGAGCAGATCATAAAGCACAGTGAAATGAGAAGGAGCCACTAAGAAACACGATTGAAGCAATACCTGATTGAGAACCTTCTGCAATACATCATCGAAAAGGCCATTTTTAGAGGGGGCAACTTGATCTTGCACTGTCGGAGCTTGCTTTTACTTATGCTTTGACTGGTGTTGATGATGATTACGGTTGGGATTAGGACAATCATTGCGTCCCTTGTGCAAGATCGCATCTTGATATGCACCACAATATTGATCATAAGGGTGACTTGGCGAAGGCTAGTGGTGGGCATGGAGGTGGTGATACTAGACCGTGGGAGCGTAGGGATGATGGAAATGATTCCACATCATGAGTAAGTGGAAGAGAGGGTTAGGGGTAGGGGGATAGATGTGGTGGAGGACGCTGAGAGGTGGGGACGGGAGGATTAAAAGGTGATGCTGGGGCGGGGGCAAAGGCTAGAGATTTGGGCAAGAGGAGCCTCGGGGGTTGGAGATGAACTCGAGAGCTAGAGCATTGGGATGACTGGAGGATCTGCTATAAGAGAGTGGGATCCAAAGAGGAGGAGGAGGAAGAAGTGGGAGAGTGATATTGAGGATTAGGGGAATCTAGCGTTTTGAAGAAAGACTCTTGAGTCACCGATTCCATTAGCCCATCTAGGAACTGAGCCGGATTGGTTGGTCCAGTCCAATCCGATTCTAGGGCCATCGGTCTAATTCTTGGTTCTAGAAACTAGGACCACCAAAGCCAAAGTATCCGAAAATCAATAGCCCATACATTAGTGAGTGTGTGGATATATTGTTACGAAATCACACGTCAATTCCAAAAAAATAACGCTCACAAACAATTCACCAAGCAAAATAAAATAATAAAAT
This sequence comes from Eucalyptus grandis, assembly GCF_016545825.1. NCBI lineage: Eukaryota > Viridiplantae > Streptophyta > Magnoliopsida > Myrtales > Myrtaceae > Eucalyptus > Eucalyptus grandis. Next base: position 42,561,903 of record NC_052614.1, read on the forward strand.
AACATAATCAGAAGAACATGCCAGAAAATTGTTAACGAAGTTCACCCAAACCTGGGCTACGTCTCCGCGTAGAGGCACTCTTTGGATCCACTAGACTTTGAAAAAAGTTGGAATACAATGATGATCTTTTCTCAGGATCAGGACACAAAAAGAGTGAGAACCCTCATAAAGAAAAAAAAACTCACTTTTTTCTTCTCCATTTTCTCTTCCCTCTCTATTTTCTTTTTTAGCATCTTGATAGCTAGCGTCTTGCCATCGTTGATATAAAGATGTAACTTTTAACCTAAAAGCAAATTTAATAGAAAAGACAAAAAAATCCCCTAAAAAAATTTGGCTTCATCTATAACAATCTCCTACTTGAAGACAAATATACCCGAGCACCAATCAACTTTGCATCCATCTTCTTCAAAAACTAGTACTTGAAAAACTTGTGCCTTTGCAATACTCCATCAATCAACATGGAGTAATACCAATGGTAGTAGTACAGAAAATATGCTTCTCTCTGTCTACTACCTTGGTCAACATGTCAATTGGATTCTTCGAGTCATCAATCTTCTGTAACTTTAACTCATTATCTTTTAATGATAACGTAATAAAGTGATAACGCTTCTTCATATGTCTAGTCCTTGAGTGATAAGCTACATTCTTTGCTAAGTGCACTGCATTTTGACTATCACTCCATAGTATACTGATTGGTTGTTTTCGATGTAACTCCTCCATGTAATCTTATAACCACATGATTTCTTTGGAGACTTTTGTGATCGCCACGTATTATGCCTCTGTCATCGATAAAGCCACTACTTTTTGCAGTTGAAGTACCCAACTCACTGTTGTACCTGCAACTATAAAATATATATCCAGTGGTACTCTTACCACTATCTCGATCACCCAAATGATCTACATTTACATAACCTTGCAACTCTAGAGTTGTACCACCAAAATAAGTGAATAGTTTGAAGTACCCACTAGATATCTTAATATCCATTTCATTGCATTTCAATGCTCTCTATCTAGGTTTTGCATATATCGACTCACAACTCTCATTGCTTGTGCAATGTCTAGTCTCGTGCTCACCATGGCATACATCAAACTCCCCACTGCTAATGCATATGGAACTACCGTCATCTCATCTTTCAAAGCCTGAGTGCTCGGACACATACCCTTGGAAAGTTTGAAGTGACTCCCTAGAGGAGTTGCAACCAGTTTTGCCTTATCCATGTTAAATCTCTTCAACACCTTATTCACATAATCTTCCTGCGACAGCCATAATTTCTTATTTTTCCCGTCCCTAATGATTTTCATGCCTAAAATATTATTGGCCTCTCCCAAATCTTTCATAACAAATTGTAATGATAACATCTTCTTCACTTCTACGATTCTCTTCATATTGGAACTAGCCATCAGCATGTTATCCACATATAAAGAAAGATACACAATGTCACCATCTTCATACTTGCAAAAATAAACACAGTGATCAGACTCATAATATGCAAATCTTTTTTCTTTCATGAAACCATAAATTTTAGGTACCATTGCCGCTAAGCTTATTTCAAGCCATACAAGCTTTTCTTCAAGCGACATACCATGTGCTCCTTACCTTTGACTTCAAAACCCTTAAGTTGTGCTATGTATAGTTCTTCATCTAAGTCACCGTGTAAAAAAGTTATTTTTATGTCTAACTGCTTAAGATGAAAATCCTCAACTGCAACTATACTTAGTAAAACTCTAAGTGATGTCATTTTCACTACAGATGAAAATATTTTGGAGTAGTCAATCCCTTCTTTTTTAATAAAGCCCTTGATTACAAGTCTCACCCTGTATCCAATACTACCATCTACTTCATTCTTAATCATTTACACCCATTTGTTTAACAAAGCTTTTTTACCTATAGGCAACTTCGTCAACTCTCAAGTTTTGTTCTGAAGCAACGAGTTCATCTCGTCTTTCATAGCACACTCCCACTACAAGTGAGACGTGTCTATCTTTGCCTCATCGTAAGTCTCCGGTTCCCCTGAATCTATATATAAGACATGGCTCAGAATAGTATTAGCTGATGGATCAAAAATTACCATTTGCTTTCTCACACGTGTAGACCTCCTCAAGACAAGTACTTCAGGGTCGTTAGTTTACTCCGAATCACTGCGTTCCTCTTGAACTACCTCCTCACTGATAATAGGCTCATCTCGAACCTCTCTTTCAAGTGCACTTTGATCTACTAGAAACATCTTCACGGCATTGTGTCTGATTCAACATATTTTGGTTCTACTACCTTCTCATGCTCTATTTGATGATCCTTATACATCTTTTCTTCATGAAATACCACATTCTAATTGCGGATGACTTTATTATTCTCATAATCCCAAAGTCTATAACCATACCTTTCACCACCGTATCCAATAAAGACGCATTTTTGGTACTTAGCATCAAGTTTTTTCCTATCCTCCTTGTCAATCAAAGCATATGCAATACAACCAAACACATTTAGATATGAATAATTAATCTTTTTACCTGACCACCGCTCTTGTGGTATTTCTCCATCCAACGCACTAGATGGACTTTGTTGATAAGATAAACAACTACATCAACTGTGGCAGCCCATAATTGTAGCGGGAGACCCGCGTGTTGCCTCATGCATCTCGCACGTTCTAGAATAGTTCTATTTATTCTTTCGGCTACACCATTCTCTTGAGGAGTTCTAGGAATAGTTTTTAACCCATGTATGCCTTCCCGACTCAAATATTCTGCAAATTCCTTACTCGTATATTCACCACCATTATCAAACTTCAAAGCTTTAATATGTAACCTATCTCTTTTTCTACCATGGTCTTCCACATTCTGAACATCTCAAATACTTCTAATGTTTCTCTAAGAGCATAGACTCAAGTCTTCCTTGTCGCATCATTGATGAAAGTGACAAAATCTCTTACCGCCATAAGAGAGTTCCTGAGCAAGCCCCCATACATAAGTATGAACCAACTCTAGCTTCTTGCCTTTATTTTGTCCCACATTCAATTGAAAACTAACAACCTTCTATTTTCCATAAATGCAACTCTCACAAAAATCTAACTCAACTTTTGCAAACTTAGAAGTAATTTCTTCAAGTGTAACTGCTTTACACATTTTTCACCAAAATGTCACAAACGATAATGCCAAAAAGTAGACAAATTACCTGTAGCCATTATAGTTGCAACCATATTACTGATATTGTCTCCTTGGAAGAATAAGTATCCACTCCCAAGGATCGATGACTTGTTTGACCAACTGCAAAGAGCGTCGATATTTTCAAAAATCGACTTGAGGACAGGATATCATCAATCGAGAATCGAAAAGGGGATATACCGAAGTCAGCGTTTCGTACTCGGGCACGGCCATTATGAGTTCACTGTAATGCCGTTTGGTTTGACAAACGCTCCAACTACTTTTATGGATCCGATGAACCGAGTGTTTAAAGAATATTTGGTTAGTTTGTGATCGTGTCCATTGATGATATTCTGGTGTATTCGAGAAGTTCTAAGGAACACGAGAGTCATTTGAGGTTGGTACTTCAGACCCTGAGGATTCATGGATTGTATGCTAAGTTTAGCAAATGCGAGTTTTGGTTGACTCATGTTGCGTTCCTAGGCCACGTGATTTCAGGTGAAGGAATCTCCGTGGACCCAACCAAGATCGAAGTAATTATCAACTAGCCAAGACTGACAACCATGACAAAGATTAGAAGCTTTTTGGGCTTGGCAGGATATTACGAAGGTTCGTGGAAGGATTTTCAGCATTAGCGTCGCCGTTGACTTGACTACTGAAGAAGGAAGAGAAGTTTGTGTGGACAAACAAGTGTGAGTGTAGTTTCTAGGAGCTTAAGCAAAAGCTGACTACCGCGCCTGTGCTGACCATACCTTCTGGTCTTGGAGGATACAAGATCTATAGTGATGTGTCGTTTAGAGGACTGGGTTGCGTATTGATGCAACATGGTAGGATTGTTGCATACGCGTCCCGTCAGTTGAGACCTCATGAGCTGAATTACCCGACCCATAACATAGAACTTGCAGCAATCATTTTCGCTTTGAATATTTGGAGACATTATTTGTGTGGAGAAAAATTACAGATCTTCACTGACCATTAAAGTCTCAAGTATCTATTCTCTCAAAAGGAGTTGAATATGAGATAGCGTCACTGGATGTAACTCCTGAAGAACTATGGTTGCGACATTTTGTATCACCTTGGAAAGACGAACAAGATTGCAGATGCTTTGAGTCAAAAGTCTTCAATTACGCATATGATGGTTAAGGAATTGACTTTACTTGAGAAAGCTCGAGACTCGGTTTTCAAATTTGATGTATGCCACCTTTCAAACCTTATGGCCACCCTCAGAATTAAGCCAAAAGTACAAATCAGAATCAAGACACTTCAGTGGATAGACCTAGAGATTCAGAAAATCTGTAAGAGGATACCGATAAGAGAAAGGCTGATTTTCAGATTTCTGAAGACGAAACATTAAGGTTCTGAGGACAATTCTATGTACCTAACGATGCAGAGCTTAAAGAAGAGATCTTGTCAGAAGCTCATCGTAGCAGTTACAACATTCATCCTGGCAGTACGAAGATGTATCAGAATCTGCGTCAACATTATTGGTGGTCCGGTATGAAGGCAAACGTCACCAAGCATGTCGCCAAGTTTTTGACATGTCAGCAAGTGAAGGCACAGCATTATCAGCCGGGAGGACTTCTGCAACCTCTCGAGATTCCCGAGTGAAAATGGGAGCACATCACAATGGACTTTGTGACAGGCTTATCAAAGAGTCAAAGAGGTAATGATTCTATTTGGGTAGTGGTCGACAAACTGACAAAGTCGACTCACTTTATCGCTGTACAAAAGGACCTTGATTTGGATAGACACACAGAGTTGTACGTGCGTCAGCTAGTTCGTCTACATGGAGTGCCAATGACGATTACATCAGACAAAGACCCGAGGTTCACAGCCGCATTTTGGAAAATTTTACAAACGGCCTTAGGAATGAAGCTGCAGTATAGTACGGCTTATCATCCTTAGACAGATGGCCAATCTGAGAGGACGATTCAAACCCTTAAAGACATGCTGCGAGCTTGCGTGTTGGATTTTGAAGGGAAGCTGGGAGGAATAGCTTCATCTTGTCGAGTTCGCCTACAACAACAACTACTAGCAAAGCATTCAGATGGCTCCTTTCGAAGCGTTGTATGGCAAAGCATGCAGAACGCCAATGTGTTGGAATGAGGTCGGAGAACGAAAGATCACATGCCTAGAGTTAGTCCAGCAGTCAGTGGATGCAATTGCCGTCATCAGGAATAGATTAAAAACCGCTCAGAGTTGCCAGAAAAGCTACGTAGATAAACACTGGAGACCATTGGAATTTCAAGTTGGTGAGCACGTCTTTCTGAAGGTGTCACCAATGAGAGGTACTTCGCGCTTTGACAAGAAAGGGAAACTGAGTCCGAGGTACGTAGGTCCCTTTGAGATTCTGGAAAGGGTAGGAACTCTAGCGTATCGTCTTGCATTGCCGCCGAGGTTGGTGCAAGTGCATAACGTCTTTCACGTGTCAATGTTGAGGAAATATAAGCCTAACTTGATCCATGTGCTGAACTTTGAAGAGTTAGACGTGGACGACAGGGTGTCGTACATGAAAAGACTGGTTCATATTGTAGATTGCAAGGAGCGGGTTCTACGCACCAAGACAATTCCATTGGTCAAAGTGGTTTGGCAACACCATGGCACAGAAGGAGCGACCTAGGAAAGTGAAGATTCAATGAGACGACTCTAACCCCACCTTTTTGTTTAAATATTTGTAATGGTTTAAATTTCAATTATTAAATTTTTATAAGAGGGGAAGAGTTGTAACATCCTGAATTTCCAGTTCTATTTTCAATTGAATGAATCAGGCTTTTTATCGACGCGCATATAGTTCTATTCTCTGAGCTAATCACTCATAATATAAATAGTCTATCTGGTGAAGCCGTTAAGGGATTTTAACGCAATAAATTTGAGAATTCGACCAAGAATCGATTGCTCGATCGTGCTAATCTGCAAGGGTCATTATGGCACAATTAAAAACCAATTAAAGACCGGGGATAAGTCAACTCGACTGAGCTAAGTGATTAAGTGTGGGTGATTCCACCTGATTGCAAAATTCTCATCAATCGACACTAGACCGATTTTTCTGTCGTTTTGGTACCCTGTGCCTGTATTTGAAACCTCGAGATTTTCATGACAATCAAGAATCGTCAATGTGTCGAAGATGTACATTGTGGCTTGAAAATAATCGACCATAGGTCAATTGCACCAAAAATTTCTAAAAGCTACCCCGTAGGTTAGGTTAGGCTAAAATCGCGCCGGATCGAAATTAACCACGAATTTGAACCCGATTTCTGTCATGTCACGATTCATTTTAGGAACATCGACTCATCCTTTGAAAATTTTTCTGCAAACCGAGATTTTTGGCGAAAATTCAAAGTAGGGCCGTTTTTTACCGGAAAATTCATATGACCGTTTTTTATCGTGTTTTTGGGATGCAAGTTGGTTCTATTGGTGGGGAAAATGTTAATTTGGTCGAGGACACCTTGGTGGTATTTATGGACTCCAATTTAGGTCCAATTGGAGAGGATTTGAATTCAATTTGGGGGAAATGTGACCAAAATTCGTAGGCCATGGTCCCCTCAACATTTGGACCACTTCATTGGCTTGCTAGGGAAGATTGTGGGCTACAAATTGGCTAAGGATAGAGCTTAAACAAGTAGGGGGCCATGCAATGATCAAATAAGAGATATTTATGGCCAAAGGGACCCTCCAAGTGCAGTTGGCTTCATCCCCTTCAGGCCATCTTTCTCCATTTTCATTGTGTTTAGAAGCTCTAAAGAACCAGAGGAAACCGCCCCTTCCCCACCTACCATCGCAAGCCGCCCGTCAAGCCGCTAGGACCGCCCTGCCCGTTGCAAGCCGCCCGCGAGCCTCATGCGCTAGCCTGCACGCATCCTACTTGTCCCGCGCCGTCTCGCCGTCCCCCGCGATCCCTGGGCCACTATCGAGCCTCCGTCCAGCTGCCTAAGCCATCTCCGTCGCCATCCAATCACCATCAAGCGTCGCCGTCACCCACTGCAGCCACTGCCACTCGTCCTCGCCATTTCCAACTCAACTTGTCGCCTGGTTCGCCCTCTCAACCCAGCAACTAGAGCCAAAGACCAACAAGGGTCTTTGGGCTTCAAGGCATGTTTTAGGCCTCTTCTAGGCCTTGTCGAGTGCCGCCGCCGAAGTTTTTCGCCCATCTCCACATTGCCGTCAATGTGGACTCACCGAATTGTTAAATCGATGAGTTTACTTACTAAACTATGCTTATGGAGTTAATGATGCTTAAGGGTCGATTATTTTATGCTAAGTATGGTTTAGGTGGTTAATTAGAACGGATTAGCGATTTAATTATTTGATTTTGCATTTTAGGTGGTTAGAACAGCTTAATTAGAGACTAGATAAGTTATACTATTTATCTAGATAGATTCGAAAATTTTCCGGGCATGTTTCGGTGTTTAATTAGACATTCTCAGCCTAAGTTTCTATTTTGGTATTTAATTACATTTATTTAATTATTTTTTGTATTTATTTAGTTATTTATTATTTTTCGAAAATTATACCGGGATAGCCAAAGTGATCGAAATTTTGTGTGGATTGCAATGGTATGCTTGGTTTATTTAATTGAGTGTTAATTTGTGCAAATTGAGTGGTAATTGTAATTTTGGGTATTTATCCCAAAATTGTGTAATTTTAGTATTTTAATTAGAAAATACCGGGCGTCAGTTTATAACACCAAAAATATCTTTATGGACTATATTAAATAGTGGGATTTTTTAAAAGAAAGATATTGCGTTTTTAGCTCAAGCCAACCATATACCCACACACGATTATTTTTATCGGATATTTTTAATACGGTGAATCATCAGCTTGTGAGAGCATTTATCGTCAGCTTATGAGAGCCATATTGCACGTCAGCTTGTGAGAACATTTATCGTCAGCTTGTGAGAGCCCTTTTGCACGTCAACTTGTGAGAGTAGTATACTATATTAGCCTATGAGCTTGATATGTCAACTTGTAAGAGCAATATACGAGCAACGATCGTTTATCAGCTTGTGAGAGTAATGATCTATATCAGCTTGTGAGAGCAACAATCTATATCAGCTTGTGCGAGCTATTATCTATCTATATCAACTTGTGAGAGCTATGACCATCTATTTCAACGTGTGTGAGCAATGATCGTATTAATTGAATTGGTAGATGGTGTTGAATTTATAGATAGTATTGATTGATAGATGGTATTGATGGTATCGAATTGAGTGGATCGTTTGAGCAATGGTTTGAATTGAATCGAATTTATTAGTTGAGTATATGAATTGTATTAACGTGTAGGAAGGAATTGAGGTAAGGTAAGTCATCTGTCTTATGCATGCATAGACTGCCTTTAGGCGTATTTCCTTCATAGCAAGAGTTTATGGGATGAACTTGCTGAGACATTGTCTCACCCCGTCGTAGACTCAATTCTTTCAAGTCCTTAGATGGCGGTTCCTCCTGAGCATTTTGGCCAGCCCAAAAGGGTCACCGAATAGGTCTCCCAGATTCCTCTTCCTGGGGGCAAAGGAGCCTAGGTCTATGAACTCGTGAGGACCATTGTCGGGGTTGATGCGGGTCTACATCGGAGGGTACCCCATCAATTCAGAGCGCGGTATCGTCGCGGGTGAAATGGACCCAGAGAATGTCCCTTACAACAGTTTGTGGTCCCAATGTCGGTGTTGGAGATCGCTTTTGGCGAGGGTACAGCTGACCCTCCTGGTGGTGTAGTAGTGGACCTCGAGTCTCTAGGAGACCTCGAGATTTTCAGCTTGGAGTTCGAACGCTTAGAGGACTTGTAGCCTTTCTGCTTTTGTAGACTTCTGTCCTTAAACTAGCATTATATATAAACTAGTCAGGTGTGTATAAAGGTGTGTTATGGTTGTGAAATTGTGTCCTTGCTTTCTTTCCCATCTTTGTGCTGTCTGGGGATTTATTTATACACTTCCGCATGCGCATTAAAATGAATGGGTCGGCGACGCATCCTGGGACATCGCAATTTAATCGACCACCGAGAGATGGGCATGCGCTTGAGGATCGAGGCGTGATAGTTTCTTCAGCAAAAGTACCTTATTTGATGTGGACAGCTTCTCATAAATATTCGTTAGAATATCCATGGCTTCTTTTGCAATTTTTGCTTTCGCAATTTGGTACCCTGTCTTTTTCATCAACCCTAGACGAATTGCACCTAATGCCTTTCGATCAAGAATTTTCCATCCAGTTTCTGCTGTCGAATCCACTTCCGCCATCTGGGGTTTCCAACCTCGAGTGGTGCATATAGATCTTTTTGATAAAGATAATCCTCAATTTGTAGTTTCCACCATCCGAAATACTGCCCATCGAATTTATCGATTCTGATTTTATCTTCTCGGCATACTATTTGCTTTCAATCGAACATCACCAAAAAAACCCCGATATTCTCGATTAGCCAACCCAAGCTTTGATACCAGTTGTTACGAAATTGCACGTTGATTCCAGAAAATAACGCTCGCAAACAAGTCACCAAGCAGAATATAATAATAAAATAACATAATTAGAAGAACACGCCAGAAATTTTGTTAACGGAGTTCACCCAAACATAGGCTATATCTCCGCACAGATGCACTCTGCGAATCCACTAGACTTCGAAAAGTTGGAGTACAACGATGATCTTCTCTCAAAATCAAGGCACAAAGAGATTGAGAACCCTTATAAAGAAAAAATTCACTTATTTCTTCTTTCTTTTCTTCCCTCTCTATTTTCTTTTTCAACATCTTGACGGCTAGCATCTTGCCATCACTAATATAAAGATGTAGCTTTTAACCTAAAAGCAAATCTAATATAAAAGACAAAAGAGCCCCTAAAAATATTTAGCTTCATATATAACATATATATATTTGTAGATGCCGCAACGAGAATGTCTGTCCCTTGGATCTCTAACGTAAAGTGACACTCAAGTACAATAAACCGCGCATATGCCATAAAAATCAAAGTGGGCCAAGGATATATAAGTCTCCACCACCTTCCAAATGGTCGAGTTCATGCTAAAACTAGCCTGACTTGAATCATTTCCTTTAATGGGTTTTCTTTGGGCACATTGGAGGTTTCAATAGTAGAGGCCAGCTGAAGGAAACCTATTAGTGCAAGAATCAAGTAGCTTGTCTGGCCAGCCCTCCATATTTTGTGTATCTTGGTTACTTTATTCTATTGCTTCACTTGTTGAGTCCCAACAACATATGTATTGTTTCCAGCTCTAAGCATTAGAAAATCCTAGAAGGTTTCCTAGAATTTGATTGTCTGATGTGTACACATCAGCGATCTCTATATAGTAGTACACTAAATTAAAATTTGTACGTTCTTAGGAAAAGCCGTAGGATGCAGAGATTCGTTGCCTTTTTCACATATGTCTAATGCTTTTCCCCCTTATTCACAATAGGCAAAAAAAAGGAATCAATTTTAGTGTGAAGGTCCACATGATCATAACACATGTTTTTGTTATGATAAGAAGCATTGCGTTATTGTCATGTAGCATCTAGATAAAAAAAAAATCATAGGAGAACTGATTAGGAGAAGGCAATAGGTCCATCACTCTTGTCAATGACATATTGCAGATGCATTTAATGTAGAAACGGATGAGCAATACTAAAGTGCAAGGCTTTCTTGACTCAATTTAAAGGTATTTTTCAAATAATTATATTAACTAGTGTTCCTAGAATGCTTGTCAAATATCTGTTTATGAAAGGCGTACAATTTTTGACGTATTGTCTTTTAGTATTGCGTGTAATTAATGGACTAGAACTTGACACGTTTCTTTATTAATCGTTTCTCCATAATCTATCATTGCTCTCCAAGGACTTCCCAATCGAAAGAAGTTTGCAGTCGAATAGATATATAAACATCATAGTCCTCAAAATGGCCAAGCACGACAACCAATAGAGGGTGAATTAATTATTCTAAAAGAAATGAAAACTTTTGGGTGGAGAATGTGTTGGATATGCTGATGTAAAGGAAAACAGTTATGCAAAAGTTGTACCTTCTATCGTACAAAAGTTGAAGGACTTAAAACAATAGAAGAAACGCCAAAAAAAAAAAAAAAAATTGCAGTGATTCGGCCTTCCACTTAACTTACTCAATTTCCCTAGCTCTACTGATCTCAATGAGGCTAGAATTCCCTTTGAGATTTTACTTGTAGATAATGTTGCTTCTACACGAAACTTCATTAGATGCTTCTACAAACTCAAGCCCTTCTCACTACACTTTATCTCTCTCTTTCCAGGTTGCAAGTGTTCAACCTCAATAGAGATTTACAATTAGAATTTACTCAATTTTGCTCAAAGGATAAATCCAATACCGTAAAGAGAATGAAGGTTCTTGTATTTCATTGATCTTATAGCTTCACTTTGATCCGCCTAAGTAGACTTTGAATCTTTAAAGGTGTTAGTTGGAAGCTATCTCATTCAAAAAGCTGTTGATATGTCCTCCTTTATCGTCTAATTCGTTTTTTGCGCAAACAAAATCACAGTCTAAGGACCAAGTAGGCCATTTCCCCAAATTGAGTTCTCTACTTTTGTAATCCTTTTTTGCCTTCAAAATATGGCAAAATTGTTCTAATATTCTCCGTCTAAGTCCTTGGGGGCAACTATTTAAAAGCTGTTTCAAAGCTATGAAGATGTCACAATTGTTAGGCACTTCCCAGTTTATAATATTCTTTTTTTAGAATCAAAGTTGCTCGAGAAGGCTATCCCAATTAGTTCTTAAAAAATGCGTGCCACCTGACAAATTAAAGACATGTGTTTGTCACGTGACAATCAGACATATGGAGTTAAGTGCCACGTGGCAAGTTCACATAGGCTGTGTTTGGGACCAACATTTGCAAGTAACTTTGGGTGTCCAAAGCCCATTTGTTCAAAGATTAGGTGTTTGAGAATATTTTTGAAACCCACCTTGAAGAAATGTTGGCATTCCAATGGCTAAAAGCCCAAGGTAGGTTGGGGGCTGCCTTGGACTTCTAGCATTCTCGGCATGCCGAACTGAGGGAATAAGAAAAAAAATTTCTTCTCAAATCATCTTTGTAATTTTTCATTTTTCCAGTTTTGCCCTCACTATTCATCTTCTTATTCTCCATGAGTGGTTGCCAATGAAGGGCAAGTAGTCGGTTGGCAATCGTCGCGCTCGCGGCACTACAACCTCTATATGGAGGTCGACCCATTTGGTCGCAAATCTAGTCGCACCCGCGGTCTTGCAGAGGTCGCGACCCTCGGGTCGCAGACCGCGATCCTCAAGGTCACGCGACCCATCTGGTTGCAAATCTGGTCACAACTAGATGCAGTCGCCACATAGGTCGAAGGTCACAACCCAACTAGTTGTAGATCTAGTTGCGACTAAGTGCGGTCGTCGGTGACCATCACCTGCCGCAACGCGACCTCCACACAAAGGTTGACGGGGCCGCGCAACCCATCTCGGTTGCAAGTCTAGTCGCAACTAGATTTGGTGCCAGGCTCGCACGACTAGATCGTAGATGGGTTGCGACCTTAGATCTGGTCGCCTACAACCCTCACCGGACTATCTACCTCTATTGGACGGCCTGCATCGAATTGCTAGCCCTTCACCAAGCCGCCTGCTCCTCGCCGGCGATTACTTGTTCTTAGCAGCCAATTCTCCTTCTTCTTTTTTTAATGTATAACAAAAGCCTTTTGCAAATGTAATTTTTCCAAACACTATTTTACTTAAAGATACTTCACAATGGACTTTTACAGCACAATTTATCAAACACAATTTACATTTTAGAAAACACATTTACCCCAACGACCTTTGCATTTTCCCAAAGATTTTTCGAAAAGCCTTTTCTAACGGCCCATAAAAATATATTTATATATTTGTGATGTTAAAGCTAGAGTTAACTGGGCCTTTGCAGACGCTAAAGCTAACTGGGCCGTAAGACCCATCAACTTCATCCACGCCTCTGCATGGATCGGGCTTTCGCAGCCGGTGGTCGGGACGACCCTCTGTCCATCCTTTCCGAGGCGGAAACACACATCTCTCTCTCTCTCTCTCTCTCTCTGTCTCTCTCTAACGGAGCAGCTGCCGACCACGCATGGCGTCTTCGACCCTTCTGCACAGTCTCCTCCACATCCCGCCTCGCTCTTCCACGCGCCCGAGAGCTCAATTGCTTCCCTCCAAGCCCATTTCGAGGCTGAACAATCCCGCCCCGTTCGCGCGAGCCGGCGCGCACCACGGTCCGATCAGGAGGCTCGGAGGTCGCCGCTCCTCCACCGTCGTCGCTTCCCAGTCGAACTTTTAAAGGGTCAGGTTCACTTTCCGGGCAGTCTCGATTCCCGGGTGTTTTGTGAAATTCTGTGGCTATTTTCGTAATGGGGTTCGTTGATGATTGATGATGGTTGTGGCAGATTGTTTGTGACTGAGCAGTTTGATGGCTGCGTGATTTGATATGGTATTTTCATCGGTTTGCTGTTAGCTTTGTTAGAGCTGACAGTGGAATGCTCACGAGCAGAAATTGTTCGATGGCAGGCGCTAAAGTAAGTGTGGGTAGTTTGAAAAATTAACCACTGATGACTTGACTGGCGTGTGTAGTGTATTTTCGTTCTTACTCACAGTTTCTGCGAATGAAATATCTGCTATTGCTTGCTGATTCCCCTTTGTGCTCCATGGCGTGTAGTTGCTCAGACGGTTTGGAAAGTGGGGAGAGATGCGATTGAAGCGGGGACGAACCTGGTGCCCGTGAGTGCTATTCATCTCTCCTTGATATGATTCTTTCGAAACGGTTCATATTGCTTTCAGGGATCAGATTATGACAGTTTGCTGATGTTCTTCTTTATTTAGGATGCTGTTCCGAGGCCTGTAGCGAGGATTTCAGTTACTTTCGTTGGGTTGTCCGTTGCACTTTTTGTGCTGAAGTCATTCTTATCCACTGCCTTCTTTGTTCTGGTAAAGTTTCTGCTTCATTACGAATTTAGTATTTCTGTATTTCCATTTGCAGTGTTTGGCACAGGTGTGAACCGACTATAATTGCACTGTCTGTCTAATGTTTTGAACCAGCCTCATATGTGATATATAGATATGGCAGGTGTAACTTTAGCAATTCTTCTGGTTTATTGTTGCCTTTTGGTCTAGGATTGTCTAGTAACTAAAACAATGGGAGGCTAGCATTTGGAATGGGACAATATACCATGAATCTTGTTCAATAAAATCAAAATCATGAATTTGGAAATAGAGGAATTGTGGATGAGTATGGACCTTTACCAACACTAACATTTCTTTTAGCTGACTAGAATTTTTCTGGATTTGGAGAGGAGAGAAATCTAGTGGTCAAGACCATGTCGTTCGAAGTTACTGCAGAGCTTGAACTGTTAATGCATCTGATGGTAGTGATGATACTAGGATTCTGCATATTTCCTACTTCGATTTTCTGACTTGAGTCGATTTCGAAGTTGACAAGTATTGATCTGTTTTGCTATTGTGCTCCCCTTTGCTTATTAAGTCGTGAATTGGCCTATCAGCCTCCGCAATTGAGAGGTTCTGAATGTAGATTCTAAGAAGTTCTTTTCCTCGATAAACCTTGGAACAGGCATTCACCCTGGGAAATGTACATAATTCTCTGTCTATCCTCTTTAACCTTTTCCTTTTGCCTTCATTGAGTTTGTGATTTAGATTCACTTAGTCCTCCTAGGTATATAACCTGCTTAAAATTCAATCATTTTTACACATTTTGTTCTCAACTCAGCTGATTGAGTGGTCACAATCACACTTAACCTTATATCCTCGCTCGCAATTTCTGTACATAGGTACTTTGGCATGGAAAACCTAGTCCCTCCCATATCTTGCTGAGAATAGAAATCACTTCTACCATGTCTCAAAAGAGTCGAAAGATGTTTAGGAACATCCGATGTCCTGATACCATTTTCTTGGAAGATTTTTATCCCATTTCTCTAGTCCTCAGAACATAGTAAATAACATAATAAATGACCCTTCTTCTGATCATCAGGCCACCATGGGACTCATATATTTCACGTTCCTCGCCTTAAACAAAGACAACGGACCGAAGGGGGGTGGAGACGGACCGAAAGGGGGTGGAGCTGCCCCTCCGATGGACGATCCCATGGAAGAAGCTAGAAAAATAATGGAAAAATACAAGTGAGTTCAGCAGAATCACAGGTCGGAAAGAACCAAGTCTGCAATTTTCCGGTCCCCCTGTGCCCCTGCTGAAGAGACAAATGCGGTGACGGTAACCGGAGATGGTCGCCGCCGAATTCGATTTGGAATGTCATTTTTTGCATGTGTAAATACAAGCGTACAGGGGATGCACTAGTGTTTCCAACGCGTATTTTCTGCGTCCTGTGTAGGCCTGTAGCATATCGAAGTCGCTGCTCAAGCATCCGATCTAGTCGGTATACATATTAAGACGAGTCTGCAAAGTGTACTCTGATCGCGTTGATCTCCACTTTGATTTGGAAAGCTCGTGGAGATGTTGTTTTCAAACGTAATTCATCCATTTGCAGCATTCCACAATTTTGATGAACTCACTTTCCTGGAAAATTCAAATAGAAAGAATGCGTGCGAAGCGTAGTGTTGATGATCCATGTATCAATGCGTAATTGCGTATGAATAAATTCCATACATGAATATATTTTTTTTGTCGAACCATAAATGAAATTAAAATGGTATGTTTTACAGGTTTTTCGGAGTGTTTCCAATTAAGATGAGCCTCTCAATATTAAAAAGAAACAGAGAGAGAGAATAGAATTTTAGTATATTTTCATTTCTCTCCATATTTTAAATAGCATCGACCTTGAAGCCGGGTCATAATATTGGTGCGAACTAGTTTTTGTCTTATGATAGCACCTACCTATGTAAGGAAAGGTTTCAATTCTAGCTCGAACCTTTATTTTGTAATGAAGAAGTATCAAGCTCCGGCCCGTATTCAAATCTGCCCTCTTTTAACGGCATCCCTTGAACGGAAACTTGATGAGGGCCAAATTTAGAAATCAAGTGAAAGTGGGTACTTTTTATGAGATAAAAGAAGGTCGGGCCAAAATTGTAAAACCCGATTCGAAATTGGTTCTTTCTTTATGAGACAAAAAAAAAAAAAAAAAAATGACTCGAATTGAGACCTAATTAAGATTAAAATATTTTGAGAGAATTATGCCGACAAAGTTTTAGTGGTTGATATTCAAATCTGGCCCCTTTTTAACAACATCATTGGACGGAAGTTCAATAGAATTCAGATTTGAATACTGATTGAAAGTGGGTATACTTTTATGAGACACAAGAATTCAGGTTAGAATTGTGGCCTGACCCAAAAGTGATGTATTTTTATTAGGCAAAATAAGCATTTGCACTAGAATTGAGACATAATCTAAAATTGGAGTTTTTTTATGAGAATTTTGCCACCATAGTTTTAATAAGTAAAACCTTAATACTAAATTTGTATAGAGTGAGTTAAAGAACTTGGTTGCATAGAAATTAAGTGAATAGGGTGAAATTAGTTCAAGTTTCCTACAAGTTCCACCTAAAACTTGAAATTTATCAATTGAAATAAGTTTCTTAATTTTAACTTGAAACCTATAAGATTGGTTTTAGATTTATTTAGATTTCACCTACATTATTAATTTAACTATTACAATGAATTATTACATTTAATGGTTATTACTTGTTGTTATAATCCATCAATCACAATTTATATTTAGATACATGAAAAATATGAAATATTAATAAAATAAATATCCCGGTCATAAAATGAAAGTTTAAACTAGCGGTTTCGAATTATATACACATCATGGAACACTGTAGATTACTCTAGGACCACACAAAGATATAGATTAAGAGAAGCATAAAAACTTATTCTAAATTCCAAATTTATTTATTTTAAAGCACGGGTTTTTGTAGTGAAAAAGATCAATTATATTCAAAATGTATTTGTGGTTTTTTCAAGAATATATTAATATGCTAAACCCATGCTTCAAGTTGTTTCATGCCATAAATAAACTCAAATGCTCAAAAATTTCTTGGACAGGCGAATTTACATCTCTTCCAACTGACATAGTCCTCTATTCTTAGAACCAAAGCAATTTCCTTAGCTTTACCTTCCATCCATGATATCATTTCTAATATGTCTGCTGGGCAAGCTTACACACATTAAATACATCTTACGCAAAACTTGAAACTTACTTTGGAAAAACAAGTTCCCCAATTTCACAAACGTAAAATCTATCTTACATATCTTGAAATCTAAAATTAGACTCCGGTTTTTCGCTTTCAGATTCTATTTCGAAACCATGCTTACCTCAATGAGTGAGAGCCTCGGAAATAGACTTTATATTGTCAAAGTGAAATTGCTTTTTTGGGAAAAAAGAAGAAGAATATTTTGCCAATATCGAAATAAAAGGAAACTTCTGCGGGAAAAAGTCTCGGAGAAACGAAAGGCTAAGCACGAACGTGACAATCAAGAAGAGGTCGAGCAAAGCTTGATCAGAAATGGCGTCGGCCTCTCCATCTCTCCTCCCCTGCCAGCGTCTCTGTCGCGGCCGCCTCTCCCTCTCCTCCCCGCCACGCTTCCCTCCTCGCCTCGCCACCCGTCTCAAGTAACTCTCTCTCTCGCTCTCTCTCTCTCTCTCTCTCTCTTCTCTCTTTCTCTCTCTTTCTGTTCTCGAGTAGTAGCTGAGAACTGAAGCCTCTTGCGATTCGTTCCGTGGGGGGTGTTCGCTTGCTTATTCGTTCTATGGGGGGAAGCCAACCCAGTGCTTGTTCTTGACGGGAACGCGTGGTTCGCTCCGAGTTTTGGTGGGGATTCCAGTGCGCTGCTGCTGTCTTTGTTTCGTGGGATCGAAAATGGAGACGGAGTGAATTTTGATGACATGGGTTGCTTCTCGTTTGATCCCTGGCTTCCCTTTGCAGGGTGTAGTAGGGGGATGGATGTTCTAATGGGCTGCTCCTGGGAATTGGGCTTGTTCAATTTTTCGGAAAAAAAAATTGATTTTTATCGCTGTGTGAGTGTAAATGAGTAGGTGCTTTGGTCTTGCTTCATTGAATTATAGTGTGTGTATTTGCTTTTGGAAGTAAGATCTGATTGTAATGACTATCGGGGGATTTTGGTTCTCCCGAAAAAAAAAGGCTTTCTTTTTTCAACTTGCTGTTCATGAATGATAAATGCGGGGGATGCTGATGAGCTTTCCCTTTTTTTCTTTTCCTGTGGCTATCATCTTGTTGTGTCATCTTGCGCTAATGGTTTGAAGATGTTCTAGGGGACTAAAGTGAAACCATGATAACGATTGATGTTGTGACTGGACTTTGTGATGCGAACAGGTTATATGTCAGACAGGGCTTGACGACACATTCCGGTTCAGTACCAGCTCCTGATGAAAGCAGGGGTCAGGCTTTCCGACTATTGGCAAATCCTAAGGTAAGCATCAAGCAATTCTGTATCAATGATGAGGGTGCATTTTTGTTAGTATTATGGACGAGGCCTATGAGTCGGCATCCCTTATATTGGTGTTTTGTGGTGTGATTCATTTTAGCTTCTTGTTCCATGGCATGGGAAAAGTAAAAATTGGTGGAGCTCGAATCACTGATGCATGGATATGCTTCATATTATAATCATGGTAAACTGCAGGAGAACTTGTAAAAGATCACATGAAGCTGTAATTTGCATGGTAGTCCACTATGAAGAAAAGTAAGATCACTACAGGTGGCAGTGTTTCTTTTGGATCCAGGATGAATGTCATGTGAGTTACGATACATGTATTCTGTTTGCATAGGTGACGTCAGATTGTCAGTGTAAGAAGTCCAGTGTGTCTCATAGGGATAGCAAATGGGTAATTTTGGTGGGTAGGGGTCGATAGGTTGGTGGAATAATCACTTGATGAGGTGGGTATATCTCAAATTTGCGTAGTGAAGAAGTTGGACACATTACTCCATTTCGATTTATGTGGAAACATCATTCTTCCACAAGTTCTCCATCAAAGCTTTCAGACATAGCAACCTTGACTCTGTTGAGAGACACTCTTATATTTACTGTTGCATCTAATTTTAGGTCCATCAAATGACGATTTAAGGACCCAGGTTCATACTATCACAAACAAATTACAGTAATCTCGATTGACACAAAAAACATGTTGTTGTAGGGATCCTTTTTGGCAGCCCTCATTACTTATTTGGCAGCTCAAGATGTAATTTAGTAGATATAGGACAAATTCAATGACTCCTTTGAGGCTTGACATTGCTTCCCATTTTTTTTCTTAGGTATTCATAACAAATTAACACATTGATATTTGACATTGAGTTGATTAAATAGGGGAACTGTACGCTTGACTCAGTTTTTTGTGTACTAATACATCTAAGCACTGATCTAAACATACCATGATGTAATTGATTAGCCAAGCGTCTTCAGCATGGAGTTACTTTAGAGGTTTAGCCAGATAGCTTAAGCAAAATGAATATAGAGTACCTTAAGCTTGAGACAGCTTATTTGCTGAGGAATTATACAGATGCTAACTAATGCCTTGATGACATGTGGGGCTTTTTCTCCATTACAGATGGTATAACAATTTAAGAAAAGTGACATATGTCCCTGGATTCTTTACCAAGTTACAAGTATCTGTGAAATTGTGTGAGGTCATTGAGCTTGAAGTAGTTGCTTCATGCAAAATGAATTAACACAGTTTCTAGATTAAGTAGCTACTTGTATGTGCTGACCTGACTTTTCATAAATTCCAATTCAAATACCACTTGAAGTGTACTTGCAGATACATATCTGTACCTGATGCTTGATCTTTCACTGTATATATGACGATATTAAAGAGATATCAGAAAATATAGTTTGTAACGTCAAGATGTTTAGAAATGCAAAGATTAGTCTTTCTTTTTCCATGCCTTCTATTATGAAATTTGGTCTCTATTTATCCAGAAAAAAAAGTAAAATAAGAGGTTAAGTACAGTTTTAGTACTCAAATTTTCAGTGTTTACGCAATTTGGTTCTTTAACTTTTGCGTTATGTGATCGAGTCCTGCATAGTTCTCAATTTGTGCGATTTGTTCCTGTAAGTTTGGTTTGTTCATCTAAGTCCTACGTTCTTGATTTGTGCAATCAAGCATTTCATTTACCCATGGTACCTTATCAAATTGGGGTTTCTTTCTTTCTTTTCCCCCCCATTGTCTTAGCATCCTGTGATTTTTTTTTTTTTTAATTTACCACAATGACAATGCATCCTATCACTAATTAATCTCATTAATTTGATGAGAGCAATTGACCAAAGGATTTGGGAAATTTAGAGACTTGATTGTTAAAGATAAAAATTAGAGCACCATGAGGACTTGATTGAACACAAAAAAAGTTAGATGACAATCTGCATAATTGCTGAAACTTATAGAATTAAAATTGTACTTAATCCTAAAATAAAAGTAAAAGTAGATATTCAATCTTCAGGATCACTGTAAGTTGACCATTCTCTATTGAAGTAATGTTGCTTGCACTTTAAGTTTAACATTCTTCTGTAGTAAATCATGTGGACATGTCCTTCCTTGCATTAGGAGCAACTAAGCAATAACAGCATTGGACGGCAGGTGGATGAATGTGCTGTATTAATCTTATCTTTTCCTCTGTTTGCCCTGCGATGAGATCTTCACCTCATCCCTGTTTTACATGGAATCAAAAGATTCATTTTAACTTAATTCTGAATGTTTGTGCCATTATATTGTGTTATGTCATTTACCATGTTTTCCTATTGTTTTTAAGCTGTGGATTTAAGGAAGAGAAGAATATCATTTTGATGAATCTCTCTGTTATTCCTATAAACTGAGCAGATGTCTTCAGAAAGAGAAAGCTCCATTAAGGATGTGATCATGGTAGATCCTTTGGAAGCCAAGCGTTTAGCTGCTAAGCAAATGCAACAACTTCAAGCAAAAGAGAAATTTCAGGTGAGTAAATGTGCATCAAGAGATAAATAGAAATCTATTGGCGAACCACTTTTAGTGGGGTGTTGCTTGCACTATATTAGTGTACCCAGTGTAGTCTAGATTCCTATCCTTTATGTGATTATGCAGGGCAGAAACATTTTGGTCTTGATTCGTGAGTCTTGTGACTAGCTTATAACTGATATTTGTCCGTTAGGGTTGAAACTGGTGAATTTCACAGAGAAGCTCCACACAGAGCCCAGAATTTTCTTTTTCTTGTGTTCATCCGTACGTTTTTAGCATTTTTTTGTTGATATCTTTCGATTCAAATTATATGTGCTGGTTTCCGCTTAACATCTTGATCCAGTTGTTGGTTACTCATGGATAAATGAATATACGCTTTGAACTTGGAGAAGGGGTAGAATGTTTCATAGATTGAATGACTCAACCGTGTATGCACTTTTGCTGTCCAAGACTCCGCGTCATGGACAAGCCAATATTTTTTTGTTTCTCCAAAACCGTCGTATTCTCTATATGTAGGGTGTAGGTGAGGAAATGACCCCAGTATTCTCTTTGTCATAAATAGTATTTTCTTTCACTGGAGTTGAGAAATTCTTTGGTTACAGAGAAGACGTCAGATTGAAGCGATAAATGGAGCATGGGCGATGATTGGTCTCACAGCAGGCTTGGTAATTGAAGGTCAAACTGGAAAGGGTATCTTAAGCCAGGTAATCATGTAATGCTGGACAATGCACAAATTTGCATATTGCTTGTCTTTATGATGTACTGACAGATTCCTACTCTCAGTTGGCTGGATATTGGGATGCCATCGTCCGGTATTTTGTGCAGTAGGCATCTTCCTGGTGGAGCTGGGTGTACATGAGAAGCTACAGATTCTGTTATTCTTTGAAATGTAACTTGTAGATTTCTTGTTTGTTCCATTTCTTTTTTCCCTTTTTCCACGTTTGTGTTGTTCTCACGGCACATGGCAATGACATCTTTACGGATACAGGAACGCAAATGCAACAAGCTTATGACTTGACCAGCTAACATATTTCTCATTCATTCTACTGTTATTAGATGCACTCAACTCAGTCAATTATCATCAATTTTCATCGCATGTTCACAGAATATAGCTATATTTTGTATCGATAACAAAGATTTCATGTTTTTAATTTTCATCATAGGTGTTACTTTTTTTTTTTTTAAAGTATCAGAAAATGAATGTGTTTAGATTCATTGAAGGAAAAAGAAAGCGACTGTAATTGTAAGGTGATCAAAGAAATACCGATCAACATTCTATATATCCAATATGGTCCTTGATACACTAAAAATAATTCTAATACTCTACTTATGTTCAGGTGAATTTTTAATATATTTTCAATTTATTTGACTAAATTTCAATGCATACAAATTCAAAGTTCTACATCACACTTTAAGATGTATTTTATTGAAATGGTAATTTGTACAACTTGCTCCTTGTAAATTAATATAATTTTTCCTAAGTGTCGGCTGTCAACGTTTCGCTGTTATTACATGATAGTCTATATATAACATATTAAATATAGTATTGTAAGTAAAAAATACATTTAATCAGATATTGGGAAAATAATTATCTTGAAAATAAACCGATGGAAGTCTAGATAAATCGTTGTTGAAGATATACTCCTAACTATTGTCTTGATACATTTAACCAGATATTGGGAGTTTGCTCAAAAAAAAAAAAAAAAACCAGATATTGGGAGAATGATTATCCTGAAAATATACTACTGAGTGTTGTCAACGATGAGGAATATGTTAGCTTCTTTGTTTGAAAATAATCCCATGGTAGTCTAGATATTCGTTTTGGAGGAAGAAATATTGAGAATTTCTTTATAAGTACACATTAAATATTGCATATTTTTGCAATATATACAACGATTCTCTTTGTGATCATTATCATGGATAATGAAATACCAATCTAACTCTTGCTTGAAAAAAATAGAAACATAGACATCAATAGTTACCAAGATAGAAAAGAAAAAAATTTAATCTAAAAAAATGGAATTAGAAGATGATCTTGAAGTAATCAGCTCAACCCTCTCTAAATAGAGGGGAGCAAATGGAGAAGATAGAAGAAGCTGTTTTACTCTTAAGAAGATTTGAGACAACCTTGCTTGCCATTTCCACACATAAAATTTACATGATGCGATTTAAGTTCATTCTAAACTATGCTCCCTATAATTCCAAAACAGATTTAGATAGATATGAACATTTATTCTATCATTGATCTCTGCATACCATTTCTCTGGCATAACTTTACATTTGATGTCAATATTAAGAATAATATACTAAGTATCGTGAAAAATATTTAAATATTAAAATTACGATTTTATTTAACAATTTAAGTTTTTTAGATAGTTGGAAGTGATTTTATAAAATTCCATGTGGTATTCAAATATGAGGTCCCGAATTCGAATCTTTAAGTTCTAGTTGCTTCTCCAAATTAATATAATTTACCATGCAATGCATGGACATCTTGGTAGTTATATGTTATTTACGCGTGCAACATTAGTGTGCTGTGGATATCTACAATATTTCAAGTTAAAAATAGCCAAAATTCGTTATTCAAAATCCAAAAAATAAAATAAAATTCATAAGTAGAAAACCTAACTAATGTCAGAATACGAACTCATGACATTATATATGGAAATAAATAGAACAATCCGTTTGCTTTCGATTAAGTAAAATCAAATCACAAAAAACGAAAAATATTATTCAAATTCAATGGAAAAATCATAAGTGAATGTACTCGTCAACGTGCACATGTCACGAAACTTTCGAGCATCTCAAATTAAAAAAAGTTCACGAAAATAGGAGAAAATTTAATCCAGACAGACCAATGATTTTACCAAGTTTGATGGGATGATAACGGTGATTTAATATGAATAGAGGTGATCCGTTCCTAATTCGGTCCGATTTCACCTAGGAACAGGGAATCGGATCAAGAGAATTGGTTCCCAATTTTTGGAATCAGGAATCGATAGGACCAATCGGTCCAGTCCGTTCGATCCCATGGAACCTATTACTTAGCAAAAAAAAAAATTAAAAATTAAGAAAAACACAAAAATTGTTACTATGTTTAAGTTTTATTACTATTTTACAGAAACTAAAAATATATATATACATTTTTAAAAAAAGGGTCGGTCCTGTTCTCGGAACCGAGATCGGGGCCGACAATCATCAGTTCCATTTTTATGGAACCGCGAGCCGGACCGATTTCTCTGAGAACCAGACAAAACAGATCGATCCGGTCCGATCCGGACGGTTTCGGTTTGGGTAATCCGGCGTGCTCACCCTACATGTGGAGATGAAATTTTCCAAGTCGTCTCGCAATTACTGATGGGCCCGGACAGAGAGAAAACCTGGGATGCTTGCAGGCCGGGCCCGAACTCAAGGAGGAGGACAAGAAAAAACGTTGGACATCGGTGATTGGTGGTGGGCGTTTGGCAAAGCGGGAAAATCATTCCCACATCACCATCACCGCCACTGCCCCCACTGCGTCACTGCTCACCACATCAAGTCAACTCCCGATTTGACTCCCCGAACAGTATCAGTGTCAATGTCCACACGCGCACACGGCCAAGAAACCCACAATTGTGAAATGCCAAGCAAGTCCAAGAAACGCCCAGGAAATCTCGGGTTAAGGTAACCCCCCGGCACGACCCTTGTCCTGGATCAAGAAAGAAACGCGCTGAATCTCGCTCGTTCCTTTCTGGGTCGGCGCTCCTTGAGCTGAGGGGGCCGTTTGCAGATTCGGGTTCGAGAAGGGTCGCGTTCGATCTGTTTGGTTTCTTGTGAATGGAGCTGAAGAGGGAGAGGCTCGTGAGGTAAAGCCGCTTTCTGGGTCCCCTCCGCTGGTGCATTCCCGGGCTTGTCCTTTTTCCCCTGAGAGAATTTTCCTGGAAAGTTCGCTTCTTTCTTTTTCAACCCGGTGGATTCTTGGGTGTTTCGCTACATCCGGTAAGCTTTAGGTCGCGGGAGATGGTGTGTTTTTTGTCGGGGTTGTAATATTTGGGCAGCAGATGCGGTCGTTTTCTCTGAATTGTGTGAGCCTGAGTAATTTTACTTCTTGTTAAGCTCTAGATCGCTCCATTTTTGGAACGTGCTATGCTGGATTGAAACTCTGCTGAACAGAGCTTCTTCTTATCTTTTCCAAATGTTTTGGCTTCTCTTCATGGCTAATTAATATGTGGCTTTTCCGAAGACTAAAATGGTTGAAATTTAGTTTGGCGAATTATTCTCAAGGGAAAATGCGAAGACAGCCACTTTACTTGGAGCAATAGACGTTAGAGAACTCGACCCATTAGATGGAACTAATGCCTGATTAGCTTTGCCTTTGACAACTTGTGAAGTCTCTTTTACCTGCACACTCGTGGTTCTGTGCTGAGTTTTGCTACAAATTTTGCAGGTTTTATTCTGATGGAAAGCAGAGGAAAGAATTGAGAAGCGGAAGTGATGACCCTTCGGACTTGAATATGTCGTCTTCCAAGTACAGGTTTTCCTCATCGGCTTTGCTGAAATCAGATAATGGGTTCGTGGGAGGTAGATGTAAACTCCCTGAAGCATTTTCGAGTGGGAGGAGTAAGGTGTTTCCGGAGGACCTTGCGCCCGGGCGGAGTAAAATGCTTGATCCAGGGGGTGAAATTATGTTGAGGTGGAACTGGATTTTCATTTTCTCATGCTTAGTGGCACTCTTTGTCGACCCATTATATTTTTACTTGCCAACAGTGTTAGGGACTTCGGACGACTCTTGCGTGAAGACAGACTTGAATCTACGAATTATAGTAACTTGCTTTCGGACACTGGCAGACCTCTTTTATGTGCTGCACATTGTTATAAAGTTCAGAACAGCTTATGTTGCGCCGAGCTCTCGAGTGTTTGGTAGGGGTGAGCTTGTAATGGATCCTAAGAAGATTGCACGGCGTTATATTAGATCTGACTTCTTTGTTGATCTCATTGCAGCATTGCCTCTTCCTCAGGTACTTTTCTCAGAAAATATGCTGTTGATTTTCATGCTGAACCATTCTGTTCAGTGAGACTGTTTACTGCTTGCTCACCAGCATACCCCAGTTATCTGCATATGAATTTTTTCCTTGAAAAATTGCTGTTTGAAGATGTTAAAACATAAGCTTTACGGAAACTAGTTTAGCATGCACAAGTCATGAGAGTTATTAAGTAATGAATTACCTTATTGGAAAGTTAAACTGGCAAGTTTATTAAATGAAAATTAAGTGAAAGAAGTTCTCCTTATATAGCATTCTAACTTGTTATAGCTTTGTTAGGTTTCTCACTCTCGTGCTTTATATATATGCATCAGTTCAGTTGTGATATATGAGTAATTGATTCCACTAACTAATCACTATCGGTACTCTTTTTAACTCCCGCTTTTGCATATGAGGCTTTTTTAGAGATTGATTTTTCATTTTCTTTTTTCCTTGTGGGGTGGGGGTTGAAAAGAGTGCACCGATCATTATTAGAGGCTTGTATTACTAATGTTGACAGGATATGGCTATCTTAGTGATTATATCCAACTTTTTCAGTAATATGCGAAACCATATGTCTTAGCTTTCAACATGTCTAGATTAAGGGAAAGAATAGTAAAGTATCAGACATCATGTTGCTTGGATTCAATTAGGTCTTGGGTTTGCATTCTATCAGATCCAGGCTGTTCTGCTTTGTCATGGGTTGGCTTCAAATTTGAAACAAGTTTTACTAGGACTGCAGTTTTCACTGGTTGGATCTCAAGAAGTTGACTTTTTGGGTAAAGTCCAATCTAGTGAATTCTTGAGTTGGTCGAACATATTTGTTTTATTGGGTACACCTTTGCAACATCTACTTATGCGATGACATCGCAAATAGTCCATGAATTTCGAGCACAGTCTCCATGTGCATCAAGAGATTCGAACCACGAATGGTCTGCTATGCAGTTGTTGATTTTGAAAGGTTGATTCAAAACAACTTGAATGGATGTCTAGAAAATGTCCATGTTGGTCTATTTTTAAGGACTGTGAAACCATTATGGTTAGATAATTGTGGATGATTTCTAGAAAGCAGGCAGACGCAAGCCTCTTTTATTATGACTACTAGAGATATAATTGCGTTGCATCTGTTGGATATCTTCTAGGTCTTTTAAGATAGAAGTATTAGAAACACCATGTTTCTACATGTGAGTTTTGTTGTGCATGTAATGCCATTTCATACCCAAAATGTACATTTACCGTTGCTACATGACTATTTAAAATGAAAAGAAGGAAGAAATTACTCACGCTTATGCATGATGGCACTTTTTTCAGGAAAAACCATATTAGTTCATGTCTGGTGAATTTATTGTGATTTAAATATGCTCTCCTTGCCAAATGTAAAGCTCATGCCTCTTGATTTATCAATTTTGAAAGCGAAAGGTGCACATCTCTAATATAAAATTCTAGGATGTCATGTAAAAAGACTTATATCTGGATTTAATTCCAACCAATTTCCTAATGAGATGTACATTGTACTCTCACTCTATTTTGATTGGAGTCTTTATATCCTCCTCCATACATCAAATATAATTGGAGAAAAATTTATCACCAAGATAGTCACATGAGATTCTTCCTTTTTTTTTTCATAGGCACTTGGAAATTTTATCTTTAACCTCAAATATGATTAAATTCTCCTCCATAAATCTACACTCTTGAACCCCTTATTTTCATGAAAACGATTTTCTCTTCCAGTATCCCAAACACCTTTTTGTTTTTTTTTTTTGTTTTTTGTTGATCATACTTCTTGCTTGAAAGTAAACATTATATTCTACTGATCTTGTAACAGTCTTTCAACCCAGCTTAGATTTAGCTGTAGTCCATAGGCTTTAGTTGCCTTAAGTGTTCTATTAACCATCTTCTCCAGGGCCATAACTAGTTGAAAGAGTCCTCAACGAAATTGTCTGACAATTGCTAACAACCCCATATTACTCTCCTAGGTGATAGTTGATCATACTTAAAAATTTTCTTTGTGACCTCATAGCGGTCTTCCAACCCAATTTAGTTTTAGCAGTAACACTATAGGCTTTAGTTGCCTTAAGTGTCCCATTAACCATTTTTACTCCAAGGGCATAAATAGTTGAAAGAATCCTCAACAAAATTGTGCGTTAACCGCTAACAACTTCTTATTACTCTCCTAGGTGATAATTTAAGAAACGTCCAATGTAGCATGAATGGGAACTATCAATGATTTTTTTTTTTTCTTAATAGGTAAAATTGATTCGGAGGCCAATCTTACTGGCACAAAAGTTTAACCTTATTTTTCTCGAGGAAATAGCCACAGCCAATGTTGTTAAATTGAGATTTGAATTGTGAATCGTAAGCCTCATTCCTGGAATCATGAGTCAAGGCCAATAGTTAATCGTTAGTTTTAGTAACATTTCTAAAAAACTCCAAGAATAACCATAAGCTACTACTTGCAGAAGCTTATAAAAAAGTATGATATAGTTGAGAAAGTTATACCCAAAAGCTAATATTGTCAATGCCCAATCTAACTTCTCAGTATTATAGAAGTGCAAAATCAAAAAGATCTAAAACAATTAAAAGTAAAAAAACTGTCAACAACACATAACAACCTCAATAAACACACAAAAAATATCAAAATTTATCATAAACTATTGAAGCTCAAGCTCTAACTGTTATCCAAGCTCATGATTAAAACAAGCTAAATAGGAGGGTCAGAGGCATGATCTGCGAGTCAAAGGAGATGCCATGGCTTGCGCTGGACACAGCTGACTGCTGGTGTCGTCACTGGAGGTGGCAACGGTTAGTATTGGAGCCAGTGATTGCTTGTCAAGGACTGACACGGAGCAGTCTACAGCTTTTTGAGTTCCTTTATTAGGTTAGGGTGAGAGAACCAAGGTCTTCCGGTGTGTTTGTACTTTTTTTTTTTTTCTCCTTTTTCTTCTAGTTGCTGTCTTCAATTTTCAGCCGAATTGTCTCTTTAGAACCCAATACTTTTGAGCCCAACCTCTATTATAAAGCCAAAGGTGCAAATTCGGGTTGTTCTCATGAACCGTAGAGGATTGTGGAATTGTACAATTCACTAATAATTCATGAGTGCAAGACGAATCGTTTGGAGTGATGAATCAAGCCATATTGTGCAATTCAAATTGTGAATCACATGATTTTTACAACACTGGCACAACTTTCGAAGAGTTATTCACTTTATTGGCAACCACTGACTATACAAAATAATTGAGTTCTTGAATCTAACGGAATTGCATGAAGAACTAGGTAATTTCACTATTTCAAGTTTATAAAGGGGGACTTTCTATTCTAACGTCCATGACTGAAAGGTCAGCTGATTCTTCTTTTGAAAGGGGAAATTTCGTTGATCTCTACAGTAGCTTTCCTTTTTTTCTCAAGCAATGAGAATTATATACTCATACATGTGTATTTATATGTATCGGCTAACTATCAAGTTATGTGGAAAGGGAAACTTTTAGCCATGGAGCCATATATTTAGCCAAAACTAGAGATATTCTCATACTCATCGACAAGTAGACCTGATCTTTTACCTAGTGAGCCACTTAACCCACATACATTCAGTCTTATCCTATGAAATGATCATCAGCATTCAAGGGGAAAAGAGCTGTCTCATCTTCTCAGTTAATGTCTTAAGCTGAACAAACAAATAAGTAACCGTCACAGTAACTCTCTATTGAGGAAGACAACCTATATGAGAATCAAAGATATCATTGCCGAAGTACTTGCACAAACAAGTAAAGAGTGCCTAAAAGTAGTGGAGAACTTGCATATGACCTCTCCTGATGAAGGTCTCCATTACAGTTTGTGGATACAAAACCTTTAGTAATTGATGATGCAGAGCTGCTTATTTGAATAAAAATGATGTCTACGGCTCAAAAAATGTAATCATAATAAAATGAGGTCATTTCTATACAGCAGTGTAGAGTTCTTCTGTAATCATTGATAACCTGAAATTCACCATGACTGTATCATGCACATCTGATAATAAAGCAGCAAAGATAGGATTAAAAAACTGAATATTGGTGGGGATACCTTAAATGGAGCGAAGCTGCTTATTTCGGATGGATGTCTGAATGTCAGGATTGATATTCTGACATGCTTTTGTTGGCTTTAATGCTGTGACCACGAGATTTAAGTGCATTGTTACTTGGAAGAGATGGAATAGGTGGGCCGGTAGATTTCTTGGAGAGTTGAATTTGTGAGAAGAGCGAGTCATGCATGCTGAGTGAAAATGATAACAGCATTTGTGTGGGTTGGCTTAATTGCACATTTTTTGGCCAGTATTTATGATTGGCTTTAGAGGTCTTAACAGAGTGATATAAGTTTGTTGTCATAAGGTCTTAACAGACGTACAGTTGGGTGAGAGGAGTACTAAGGGTCTTTCATGAAATCAAGAAGGATGGAAACACATTGAAGGCCCTAGTGCTTTAGCCAGAGGTCTGCACACGTGTGTATGCATACTTACATATATGTCCATAATAGGGTGAATCTTTCAGTCTTTTGTAGCGTTACTTTGCAAGGCTTTGATATAGGAGCAGGATTTAAAGGTCGTAACTCTCCCTTCTGATCTTTGAATTCTGCACTGTTATTTTTGCTCTATTGAGGATTTCAATTCTGAATTTTACCTTTTCTTGATCTCAAAGATGTTCCACAATGATTCTGCAGATGGTGATCTGGTTCATTATACCAGCAGCCAGAAGTTCTCGGACCGATCATAACAACAACGCCCTTGCGTTGATTGTTTTGCTGCAGTATATTCCAAGGTTGTATCTTATTTACCCATTAAGTTCTCAAATTGTCAAAGCAACTGGAGTGGTTACAAAGACAGCTTGGGCTGGGGCTGCATATAATCTTCTGTTGTACATGTTGGCAAGCCATGTAAGTATTGTGATTGCTTTGAATTGATACTATTTGCGGTGTCATAAATGAGCATGTGAGTGGAGCCACTTAGCAGATGTTTTTCACTTATTTTCTGCTCAGGTTCTAGGAGCCGCATGGTACCTTTTGTCAGTTGATAGGTACACATCATGCTGGAAATCAATATGCCGGAATGAAGAAAGCCCTATCAAGTGTTCTCTTGAATATTTGAGTTGTGGTGGTTTTGATCCTAGTCGCCAAAGATGGGTCAACAGTACAAATGTTTTCAAGAGTTGTGATCCCAAAAACGATACATTCAACTATGGGATATTTGAAAATGCAGTGACCAAAAATATTGTTTCTTCTAATTTTGTGGAAAGGTACTGCTATTGTTTATGGTGGGGTCTGCAGCAATTAAGGTAACATTTCCATTCTGTCCATCTATTACAACAGAAGTATTGTTGGGGTTCTTAATGATTAGTTCCCATGTGCTTATGCTATGAACATCATGCAGAGGACCACCAAACAATTGGAATTTTAGACAGCCTTACTTAATATGTAGCTTTCCTCTGTTTTAAAATCTTGCTAGTCTTACACTGTCTGTAAGTGCTGAGTATTGCTGCAAGGTAATTGGCTTGAGCCTGCTATGGAACTTGAGTGAGCAGATCTGTAGCACTATTCTGTTAAGATGCTTTAGGACATTCGGAATTGAACCTTTTCAATAATATGATACTTGGAGACATGGTTCTGCCAATCTTTAAATGTGAAGCTCTGGCTAGATTACTATTTCTATTTTAGTTGATGACTCTTGACAATATATCTGATGAGTGGCTTGGTTTGCACCTGACCATATCAAGTCATTTACAACCAAAAGACTTTGACTTTGGCCTCTAAGGCAGATGAAGTGGCTGAGAGTCATATTTAGAGAATTGTTTCTGATTTGTAGATTATGAGTTAAATTCTATTTCGTTGCCTCTATTTGGCAAGAGAGGCTAATACACATTTTCATCCTCCAATTTTTCAGTTCTTATGGTCAAAATTTGTCAACAAGCATGTATATTGGGGAGACATCATTTGCCATACTTATTGCCATCTTGGGTCTGGTTTTATTTGCCCATCTCATTGGGAACATGCAGGTAATTTATTGTTGGCTCTATTCTCAACTCAGCCACTTAAAGATGTAGATATGTTGTAAAACCTTGATTGTTTTATTGTTATTACTAACAGTGGTAGTTAGAAGATGCTATCTGGTAAGGATGAGCTAGCGTAAGGAAGTAAATTATTTCCTAAAAATTAACTTGATATAATAATGGAACTGGCTGGTTTGACATTTTATGGATCTGTTGTTAAAACCCACGAGCTAAGCATGAAATTTGGGAAGAATAACTCAGAGATATGATGCCACTGGCCGGTTTGACATTCCAATATAAGGTAGATGGGATTTTTCACAGCTTCATGAGCTTTGCCTCTTGATTATGCTGCAAAATCACTGGAGGACATTTTAATTCCCCTACTCATACATATGCTTATGACCATTCCCTGATCTTTAATTATATGCAAGACTAAATCTACCTATTTTGAGAGGGAGGTTAATGATATAATTTTCCTCACTCCCTTGCTGCCCTTTCCGTGTTTAGACTGAATACCCAAGTCTCCACACCTCCAAATCTGAAGCCATGGTTCAGCTTAATTCATTATGGAGATGAGAGAAAGCTAAAGGATTTGTTGTAGGCTTCTCATGCTGTTTTTGTCATAGTTTCCCCCCTGCTAAGAGGAAACCGAGTCTTACATGAAGTTAGAAAAAATGACTTTAAAAAAAGGCTGTCTCTCAGGGATTTACTTTCTTATTCTGTGCTGATAGAATAATTAAATGATAAATTGCATCTTCATCATACAGCTTAAGTTTTTGAAACAGTTGATGGTGATTATACAAAATCTAACATGATATCAAAGCAAAAGGTCTTGAGTTCAAATCTTTCCAGGCCCCAATTGCCTCCCCAATTGAATATGTCCATGCTTAATACTAGGCAAAAAGACCAAACTAAGCGTGAGGGGGAGTGATAGAATAATTAAATATTAAATCGCCTCTTCATTAAATAGCTTAAACTTTTAGAATAGTTAATAGTGGTTCCACAAAATCTAACAAGAACAATTATTGTCAGTGTTGCAGTACTGTTGCTTGGCGTAGGATGAACCTATTTAATCAATTTACAATGAAATAAAAGAAACTTATCTTGTCTGAGGAAGTAAGAATATTCGGTTGAACTTCTGGTCGCATTGTATAACCATTGATTCTAGTATAAGGATTGGAAAAATTCATGGATGCCTCACGTGTATAAATACCTCTAATACTTTAGTTTTTCAGTGGCACTTTGCTTTCCAGTATTATTACAAGTTCCCAAATATTTCGTCAGACTGTCATGTGTCTCTGAAAGTTTTCTGAATTGTTCTTTGAGGTGCTTCAGTTTGTTGCTTCATGTCTGAGATAGTGTGTGTATGCAACCCATGATTCCCTTAGGAATGCCAAGGTGAGTCTTTGTGAGGATCCATGGAGCTGTGATATCTGTGGGATTGATATTATCACACAAAAGGTGATACAGTCGGGTTGTCCCTAGTTTTCATGTAGCAAGCGTGCATCCAACTCTTTTTCTTATGTTGACCTTTTGCCCAATAGAGATACTGGCATCTCCGTGCTAACAAGTTTAGAGGATCTGGAGTCCATTGTTTCCAGGATTTGTGGTCCATGCAGACATTTGTGGTCCTTAAATGATACGTAAATTACTAAATTCTCATCTGACAATGGTTTAAGATAAGCAACGTCATCACTCATATATATGATAGCTGCTCCCACATGACTCAAAAGAGAATCACAGTACTTTCATCTTAGATCTAATCTGTATTGTAACAAAACAAATAAAAATGAATATTTAGTCTTTTGTTTTTTAGTCAAAAAGATCTAGTCTCAAATTCCATTTCTGTTTCATATACTTAATGATTTTCTTTGGGTGCAGACCTACCTGCAGTCTCTTACTATTAGGCTTGAGGAATGGAGACTTAAACGAAGAGACACAGAGGAATGGATGAGGCATCGCCAGCTTCCCGGAGATTTAAAAGAACGTGTACATCGTTTTGGCCTATACAAGTGGCTTGCTACTAGAGGAGTTGACGAAGAATCCATCCTTCATGGCCTACCAGCTGATCTCCGTCGTGATATTCAGCGCCACTTGTGCTTAGACCTAGTTCGACGTGTATGGTCTTTTTACATCAGATCCTATCTTAAAGCAATTGTTCAATTTAAATGCTTTTTGGTGTAGTGTTTCAATGCACTTACATTGCATTCTACACTTAGTACTGTAAACTTCAGCCGAGCACATCAACCAATGCTTTCCATGCATTTGCACAAGGGTAAAGAACAATCTCGCTCATTGCTACCAAGGATGGTTTTTCTGAAACTTTACCCTGCTTTTGCAATGCGTGTTTTCTGGTAGTCTTTTCATCACCCTTACAAATTTCATATATTTGGTCAACATTTGCCTCATGTTTACTGAGTGATCTTTAGCTAGAGGCACCACTCCCTAAGGAATAGGACACTGGAATGCACATTTGGTTTGCTTGTTGTATTCTAAGATCCCAATTTGACATTATCATCTTTTTGTGATCCACATGTCACGCACTTATGAGGAAATGGAAAATTTAAGGTTGTGTTAAGATGGTCAGTTAAGAGGCAAGGACTGGCTCAGTGGTATGGCCTCTCAATTCCCCAGGCTTTTTGCTGGCTTCAAGCCCCATGTTATCCTGTCCCCAATCCATTTCTTTGTTTACGAATCAAAAGTGGTAAAAACCAAAATGCCAGCTGGTACTTTGGCCTTTCAGATGTAGTGTCGTTTTTAGTTGAGCTAGTGCCTAGTAATATTGATTTCTTTATGGGTCATTGGAAATTGCCATCGACCGTTCTATATCTGTCGAGCGAACTAGGTGATGGGTTTTCAATGATAAATGGTTTTTTGGAGATTATTTAAATGTGAAAGATGTAACGCCAACTACCATTCTTAAGAAGGCCATGAGTGGCATTATGTCATGCTGTTTTTACTGCATTTATCAGTAAATTATCACACTAACCTGCTTTCGCATAATTTTCAGGTACCTTTCTTCTCCCAAATGGATGATCCGCTTCTTGATGCAATATGTGAGCGTTTAGTATCCTCGCTAAGCACTGACCATACCTACATTGTTCGTGAGGGTGACCCTGTGACAGAGATGCTTTTTATTATTAGAGGCCGGTTGGAGAGTTCAACTACTAATGGAGGTAGGACTGGTTTTTTCAATTCAATTACATTGAGACCTGGAGATTTCTGTGGCGAGGAGCTACTTGCTTGGGCATTGCTCCCGAAATCCAGTGTCAATTTGCCTTCCTCGACTAGAACAGTTAGAACGCTTGTAGAAGTGGAAGCTTTTGCTCTGAGAGCAGAAGATCTCAAGTTTGTGGCCAACCAGTTTAGACGCCTCCACAGCAAAAAGTTGCAACATACTTTCAGGTTTCATTCCCACCACTGGAGGACATGGGCTGCATGCTTCATCCAAGCAGCTTGGCGCCGACATAAAAGGAGGTCTATGGAAAACAGTCTTTCCATGAAAGAGTATGAGGATGTGGTCAAGGGATCAGGTCCAGAGACAGAGGATTCTTTTGTCTCCAGAAATCCTTCTCAGACAAAGCTAAATCTGGGAGTGACAATATTGGCTTCCAGATTTGCTGCGAACACGAGGAGAGGAGCTCAAAAGATCAAAGACGTGGAGATGCCAAAGTTACAAAAACCTGAGGAACCTGACTTTTCCTCTGAACCTTATGATGAATAGCTGCTCTGGTTGTGTCAGGTTCTCGTAGCTTTAGCTTTTGTGTACCATCAAGAAAATTTGCTTTTGAGATGAAATCTACAGTGGTGCGGTTAGGCTGAGACATATCGGGGTTTTACAACAAAGGGATTCCTCCCTGAAGGAATGGTATGACTTGGAAAGACAAAAGTGATGGTCAGGGACTCAAGTCTCAGGTGAGAAGAGAAGTTGTCATTAGGGCATTTAAAGATGTGTCTAATTTAGCTGTGCAAATGTTTGCTCTTCAAAATGGGTGGGCTGAATTGTATGCAACAAAGCATTCATAAGTTATCTGTTATTTTGCCACTGAAAATGTATAGATTATTGTTACTGCCATATATATTGTATTGTCCATGACTAGACAGTGTAGAAGAATTGCTTAATTGAGGATGCATTGTTTGTTGATGGACCAGACCAGACCCATTTAGTAGCTATTAGTGAAAAATATGCAGCACATCGGGATTGTGGAGTATGACGGTTTCGATCTTCTGACTGCACTGTTTGAAAGTAAATGGGACAGGAAACAGAGTGCTGGAAGCAAAAGCAAAAGCTCTCTCACCACCTTTTGGATTGTTGTTTCTATTAAATGCTATCTTTTACGTATGAAATCTGATTTGAGTGTTTGGTATAACCCGTGTGTAAGGAATCTAAAATCTGACAAATCAGAGGCATGGTGCTTAAGTGCATCCAGTTAGGCACCTGATGGTTTTGGTCTCTTCATTCGAGCTTTGCATGGAAAACTTACCTTACTCTGTGCAGCTTCTGGGATTGCAGATCGTATGTCTAACTGGTGTGGCAAAAAGCCTATGTTTTTTTTTTTTTTCTGATTCTCATTCACATTTGAACTTTTTAATGCATTATTACAAGGGCAATGTGCTCTGCATGAATGAAACTTTCTCATATTTATGCCTAACTCAGCAGCAATAATAGGATCGATTCGTCATCTCTCATTCTTGCATTGCTTCGAGAAACAAATTTCTTTAATTAGACCTTGTTTTTTATAACCTTTGTAGTATAAATCTACTTTTCGTGCTGCACTTCCAATGTACTCACTTTTAACGTGTTTGTTCTAAATAGTGATACATTATAAGTGTAAAGCTGAAGTTTGGCCGAAATATTTTATAATTGTATTCGGGGGATCGAGTAAACGGTAAACTGGGAAGTTATAGCTACGAGTCAAGTTCTAATCTCCAACAAAACTGGCCAATTTTACGTTCTCTTCATTGATGGTGGTGGTCCATTGGCGGCGGCAATGGCAGATATCAGTTTATCATGGTGGCTGACAAAGAAATGGAATTACGTTTTCCAAAAAGAATTTCGTTCGATCTGTTTCTCGAAATCAAATTTGTAACTTCTGTCATCCAAAGGAATATGTTGGGTCTCTCCTAACTGTAATATATACAGAAAAAAATGAGAACATCATAGTATATCGATTTTATAAAATGAGAACAATAACAGTAAGCAGTACATCATTGACCAGGAAGACAAAATGGGTAGTTTTTCTCAGGCATCATGATGCAAATAGTTCCTGAACTTTGCTCAATATACAATGTGATTCTTGAACTTTTAATTTATTTAATGTGATCCCTTTAAGTTTGTTCTCAGACTATATGAAAATATTTAATATTATCATTCTATTAATTCAATTTCAGAGACAAGTATAAATTTGAGCTAAAATTCAGGACTATATTGAATAAATTAAAAGATCAAGGTTTATAATACACATTGGGTCAAAATTTAGGAATCATTTTTGTCATTTTTCTTTTTTCTTATTATGACAAACATGAAAAACAAGAAAAATATTTTCCTAAATTCAATATCATTTTCAATGTGAGTTCTTTTGCATTAAGTAATTTAGGGCGCAAATGATAACCATTTAACTTATGGCTAGATTTATTTTTCTGTTCTTAGGAGAAGTTTAGAATAGAAATTCATTTAATAACACAATTTTATTTTTCTATTTCTGGAATAACTTTTTAGTCAATAATTAGGTTTGGAAAAGAAATGAGAAGTAAAAATATTATATTTTCCTATTTTTGAAACAAAAATGAGAAATAAAAGTTTTTCTCATCGCTCGCTTTCATTACTAGCCAATTGCCCAACTACCATCGCCCATCATCCTCTGTCTTTGCTACTTTGGTTGCCACCCATTGTTGCTTGGAAGGGAGAAATTTCGTATTATTATCAAACGAATTTTCATTCCGGAAATATAAATTTTGTGATCAAATGCATATTTTTGCTTAAAATCTCCTCTCAGAATAGAACTAAAAATTCTATTTTTGACCGGAAATTGTGTCTAAAAATAGAATAGTTATCATTCACGTTCTTATTTTTGTGAAAGAATTGTCAAAAAAGGATGCTTTAAGATGCATTTCCACCGGGAACACACTCACTTCCAATTACCACCTCACCAGAAGAAACAATTCGGAAGGAGAATCAGATTATACAGAAAACATGTAATTTGAGGTTCATCTCTGAACCAACTACTTAGGCGTTGCCATTCGCTGTTCGAGCCAAATTTACAAAAAAGTGAGGCCAGAAAGCACAATTTATACATGTACATCCTGAAGCTGGGATTGTTCCTATTGGCCATACTTGTCGATGTCGTAGAACTCTATGTTCTTGTATTTTTGGGATATTATCTCTGCTTGAACTTTCCGTGCGGTATCTGTCGCACAACCGACCAGAATAAGAACCGAAGTGCCAGCGAATCCACGGAAGGCCGTGAGATGCGTGACTTGTTCAATTACTGCAGGACCGGCAGCAAGG
This sequence comes from Eucalyptus grandis, assembly GCF_016545825.1. Classification (NCBI taxonomy): domain Eukaryota; kingdom Viridiplantae; phylum Streptophyta; class Magnoliopsida; order Myrtales; family Myrtaceae; genus Eucalyptus; species Eucalyptus grandis. Next base: position 42,600,448 of record NC_052614.1, read on the forward strand.
ATGGCCAGAAATGCGGACCCTAGAACTGATATCCGACTAAGGACCTGCAACAAGAATAACTAAATTAAGAAAAGAGAAAAAGGACATATTGCAAGGTATTAAAACCCAATCCAGATAAAATATACTACCCCCAACACCTACAGAAAATACAGGATATAGAATGGAGATACATGAAGGGACTTCTGTTTAATTTGTACAGATTGCTCGACATGAAAATGATGGAAAAGAGAAGGTGAAGGCCAAAGAAGCTGGGAAATCTTGGGCTTAGTAGAGTGTATAAACTCAGGGAGAGAGAGAGAGAGAGAGAGGGGGTGTTGAAACTAAGATCTGAAAGGAACAGAAGTCAAAATATCCATGAAGATGAGAAGCATTGGTTTTCAAACAATTTGGTAAAAAAGGGGTTCAAGTTCTTAAAAGATTATTTCTCAAGACATACAGGTTATTTTATGCACAAAAACCACAATGCCCTTGTCCCACTAGCCAGGATACGTTCGAATAAAAACCAAAGATGTCTTATCTCCTTACATATGAAATAAATGGCATATAAGCAAGGGGAGTTAAAACATGTCGCAAAATGTTTAGTCACAGAAAAATTACCGTCTTGATGAATGCAGCTGTAGTTTTACCCGGTCGAACAAGGGGTATTGATGCTCCTTGGCGTTTCAGCTGTTCACTCACATCATCAGGGTCCAATTGTAGGAAAGTGTAGTAGTAGTTGAAGAAGGCTATTAATACTATGTTGGTTGGCAGGTATAGAGAACCTACAATAGTTATTCATCACCGTTAGACCACATCACAAGTCCACGATGAGAAAAAATGGAACAGTACACAATCCACATATGCCTTGAGCTAAACAAAGCTCCCACTTTCCTACAGTAAGAGCAGAACTCAAGCATGATTAAAAAGTATCACACACGAATAGATGTTTCAACATATATTACTGGGAACCTGGTAGCAGAGATTTTCTTGAGGTGAAATAAAGAGGATATACAAACATCAATTTGCTAATGCAATGGATAATCAGATAGTAACAGCAGAATATGCTAAAAAAGATGATTGCCAAGCTCTCACATATGAAATGAAAAAACGCAAGCATTTAATCTGCAGGAAGAATTGCATTAAGTGGACCCCAAGAATAAAAATTGATCAAGCAAACCATATATGCATCTACAGTGCAGGGAGTTGGCACTTATCTCACTGACATATTGCCATGTGCAAAGCTCGACTTTAATGCATTTGTGCAGAATTATGTGTGGTTTTTAATTCAATTACAGGTTAACCATGCAAAGTCAATGTAGATGACTGAGGACAATAAACACTAGACAGTACAAAAAAGATGATACTAATAAGAGATCACTCTCAAGGGATACCTTTTAGATGTTGAAGTTTTTAAAATAATGAGGCGACACACCCAAAACCTATTTCATAAATTTTACTGAAGTAACAAATAACTTGTGTGTGCCATTTATATGCTAAAATTGATGTAACAAATTAAAATACCTATAGCCATTTCAAAATTATTCTGCATGTCTGAAAGCAAAACATACCGAAATGCATGCAGAGGTAAATAAATTCAAAAGATCATTCAGCTCAAATAACTAATCAGGTGTTTCATGACATTCTTCTGTAACAAAGGTGACAGTAATTCCATTAGCAACTGTTCGATCTTAGATGCTTTCTGTTCCATGTTTGATGAAATTATGGGTCTCTGAGTTCATGACCTTCATTTCTACAAGGAAGCCAACATGTCAAAGCATAGGAAGGAACAATCTTCTCATGATATTTAGAATAGATAATTCTTTGCATTTTAAGCAATTCAATTTAAAGCCTTTTCTCTTGCTGAACACAATCTTTATTCAAATGAGCTAAACGTACCCCCTGGGTTCAGAGCCACAGCAGCATTCTTCAGTGCAGCTAAACCTGTGAAGCGAGCAACAGTTCCAGGGAGAGCCAATGAAGATGTAGAAAATATAATGGGCATCACTCCAGAGCTATTCACCTGTGACAGAATAAAGAACCATACATATATAGCTCTAATTGGCTCAACATCTAAAGCAATTGACCTCGCTCAATTCCAACCAAAATGTGGATAACAATCACATATCTGCAAGCATACACTCATATAGGTAGAACTTCATACACCGTACTACCTGCACATGAATGTTAACATCAAAGCGTAGTTTCCTTGGTTGGCAAGCAGTTACTGAAATGCATGCACTAGAGTCTAAGTAGCACCGATACTGACACGCGACACACACACGACACAACACGTCGACACGTTATTTCTCAAAAGATAAAAAATTTTGACATGTTGGGACACGTTGTATATTAAATATATATTTTTATATATACATGATAAATTATCATTTCAAGGATTATTTCATTAAATTAATTTGATTTAAATCCACAAATAAATAATTAATAAAAAAGAGCTCAGAATGAATTTACACTAAAAACATCAATCCACCATTTATTAATATCATTCATTGTTTCAATCTAATAAATTCAGTTACATTCCATTCCAATAATCTATTTGGAGAGAAAAAAAAAAAAAACAAATAATCCACATTCCACTATTGAATTTAAATTTAACAATAAGTCCAAAAGAAAAAAAAATCCACATTTGACCATCAAAAGATAGGGTTTCCTTTCTCCCTTTTCTTTTTTTATATTATTATATTTTTATATATTTAAACTTTGACTCCTAATTTATTGAAATTTTAAAATTGACCCAGTGTGTGTCGAATAAGAGTGTCAGGATTTCTGACTCCCGTGTTGCTCACGTGTCTGGAGCATTGGCCGCAGGAGCGTGTCGGACACTGACACGGAGGTCCCCTGAGAGTGTCCGTGCTTCCTAGACTAGAATTATGGTAACTGGTATCTTTCAAAATGGCTGGCTATGTCCAAAATCTTATTATGCCCATCATAGTGCAAATCTTTCTATATGATATATTGGCTCTGCAGATTATAGACTAAGTAAATAGCTGTTGGCTAATTCAGCATATTAAACTCGTAGAGAGAAGTGCAGAAATAATCGGCTCAGAAGCCTAAATTATCAATTCATGCTATTCCAGTATAGACAAATGAAATCAGGTAGTTAAATTGCATTTAGATTATCTCCCATCGTTAAAGAATTCAGAAAAAAAAATTGCAAATTTTTTAAGAATACTGCTTTTCCTCTAGTGCCATTATTCCTACTTCTGCAGCATTTGATGATCTGAACCACATAAACCCTATATCTATATTTTCTCCCCCTCTAACTAAGATTACAGAATGCAGGTGCTTAGCTCATGACAAGTCACTTGCAGAAAGAGGATAATTCTAAATTGATAAATCATCTTCAAAAGTAGCACTTAACATAACTCACAGGAAGAGAGGCAACAAGAGAAGCACGGATTAGCAAAAGCAAGCAGAACTACTAGAATATGTTCACCCATGGTCTACCGACATGTGTAAAATTTGTCATACAATCCAACCACTTCATCAAAGTTGTTTCTCAATACACTTTAGAATTACGATTCACCAAACGCTATTTGCATTTCAGAAAACCCCCTTCACCCAAAGGTATTTGCATTTTTGCAAATACATTCCCCAAAAGCCAAACCAAACAGGCCCTTAGTACCAGGAAATAAAAAGACCAACTGAGAACTAGGTGGACTCAAGTGATAGAATAGACAACCACACTTCACATAATATTACATGCAAAACAGAAGAAAATAGAGAAACAGGGAACTCTGCCAGATCACAACTAGCTCTCATATGACCTATCCATAAATTAACTAAGAGAGACTGTGAAGCCTTGTGAAGAAGGGTAGTTTGCAACCATGTTTAGAACTTTATTATTCAAGTCCGCTATGGTTTATAAACACCTGGAAATGAGTAGTATCCCTGAATACTGACCTTGAAGGGCAAGTAAGCAGATTTTTGAAGGCCTCCACTTCTGCTGGTGTATCTTGAGGCATAGTTAAGGGGAATTTTCCTTTCTGCTTCCTGAAAATCTTTGTCATGGAGAATGTTAGGTACATTTCTTTCTCTTAATCCTTTCATAATAAGATAACACCCTAGAATATATTATGATCACTTACCTGAACATATACAATACCAAGGACTAAGAGGACGAAAGATAAAATGATGGCGGCAAGTCCAACATAGTTGCCATCCTGATAAGCTTCTGCAACTGTTCGACCAAAAGATGCTGGTAAGTAGGAGATTATGCTTGTAAATATTAACAGTGAAGTGCCATTTCCAAGTTTCAGGTCAGAGATCCTTTCTCCGATGTATGTGGTAAATACTGAGCCGAGTGTCAATAATGTAACAGAAGAAAGAGCCCACTCCGTGCTGAAGTCCTCAACATAGGGACGAAGGTAGAGTACTTGGCCTATTGCCTGGCATATAGATAAGATGGGAATACATGTTACCAGGAGAACTCATCACTAGGAAAAAGTTATCTTCAGCTGAAGTGAAATCACATCAAGTAAAACAGTAGACAATCGACTAGAAAAGATCATTTTGAATGACTTTTCCTTTGTTTTACGGCTACAATATGTATGAAACCCCAGTAAGCCCAGATCCCATTGTTGGCATGCCATTAGGGCTCTCAAAAAACATATTGAACAGAAAAACTTCCATTCAGTACACTTACATTTGCTTTTTAAAGAACTGGTCACCAGAGTATATAAAATATCTAACACACATTTGTTGGAGAAATTTGAGAAAGAAGAGAAATGTGAGTAAATCCAAACATGCAGTCTAGACTAAACAATTCTTCTTCACACATGCTGCAATTTTACTTGGGCATTGGTTAAAATAATTTTGTGTGCCAGTTCATTGAGTGCTTGCCTGCACTATGGCAAACCCAACTGAAGCATATCGAGTATACTGGAGAATTTTCTTCCTTCCAGCTTCACCTTCTCTTTTTTGCAAGTCTTGCAACTTTGGATATATTTGTGCCAAAAGTTGAAACACAATTTGGGCGTTGATAAAGGGAACAATACCAAGGGAGCAAATCCCAAGTCTACCTATACCTCCCCCAGAAAAAGAATCCAACGTGCTCAACAAACTATTCTGATCCAAATTCCCAGCAAAAGCTTCCCGATTTACTCCTCCCAGGGGAACGTATATGCCTAGTCGGGATAGGGCCAAATATCCCAACAACTTCAGGAATTTCCCAGGTAATGGCCCTTTAAAGAAATCACCAAAATCAATAGAACTATCCTCAATTGCAGCTGCCAAAGAGAGAGTTTGTTAGCCAATTGCCTATCCGAGCTAATGACTGCCAAACTATCAACGATAAGCAATGTAAGAAGTTTGAACCTGCCACTCCACGAGATGATGTTTTTTCCCTTCTTGTGCTTGAGGAGCTCTCAGATATTGGTGAAAACAAATCTAGAAAGCTTTCCCATGTGGAATTCAGCCCAGAAGAATGACATGAATCTATTCCCAGAGGATCAAAAACTGCGCCCTCAGAGCTGAGGAGTGTTAAGGGACAAGATTAGTAAAATAAAGAATTTAACTATGACAACTAATGTGAAAAGAGAAGCAATGATTGGACTCAAATTATCATTGTTTTCAAAAATGAGAGAACAAAAACATGGACAATATGAATAACATCAGATAACTGAACAGGTCAACCAAATTAAGGTTACATAATTTTATTGGTAAACACGAGCATAAATCAATAGGAACAAGAGGATCAGAAAGATCCTTCATTCTCTGAAAGGATAAATACATGTTCAAAGTGAGATTTCATTCTCTGGGACGGTTACTGATTAGCAATTGTGGCAGGGAGCTTTATTGAGAAGCAAATTTCATTAAAGAAACAATAGAGTATATAACAGACAGCAGCAAGAATCCCAGCAGTGTCTGTAAATTGTTGCTGATCTGGCATTGTAAGAAATAAGAGAGAATCTTGAGAGAGTATTCAAGCATAAAAGGAAAGAAGCCATCCATGCTAAGTGCCTAAACTTTGCAATAGCAGGGCCTTGAATGCCTCTCATGAAAGTTCACCATCCTGAGTCCTATTGAAAAACTCCAAAATGGATATAGTATATATGACCTGAACAATCCTCATTGTCAATTTCCAGGTGTCTAAATTCGTCATTACTTTCCTTTTCCACCTCTTTCAAACCATCATCAGTAATATCACATCAAAGAACCTTACACTGGAACTATCTTGCCTAGTCGTCTATGCAACAGTTTCCCTTTATTGAATAACGAGGTACGTGCTCATTCAACAAGATTTATCCCACTTTGAATTCCTTAAAGCTGCAGTCCAAACTCCAACGCATCTTAAACCGAAATGAGATGCACCCAAATCCCCAGCAACCATGTACACAACTCACAAATGAACCAGGCATTCACTCAAATTTTGACGACCAACATATTCTTTGAATTCAACAACCGCAATTTCAATGTGAGAAAAGCAAAAAAGCATCTCACGTCCCAAATGGTCCGTCCCACTTTCAGGAAGACCCGCTAGAACACGAGATGAACAGCCAAAATCCCACACCTTTAGCCATCAAAACCCCAATAAAATCATTATAAAAGAACACCCAAAAGCTCCAAGTTTGCAAATTCTTCTCTCTGGAGCGAACCCACGTCGTGAAATACGAATTGACGATTCTTGGAGCGGAAACACTCGCACCAGTGAACAACATTCTACTACACCTGTTGCTAGAGACGAGACCGAGCTTCAAGGAGGGCTTTCTCTGGGCACCGAAACTGGCCCGGCAAACCCATCGTCTCTGCCTCGAGGATGATGTCGGAAAGGAAGAGCGGAGCGGCCGAGAGTAGACGGTCGCCGCCGCTTCGCCGACCGTTATCAACATTATCCTCCTCGACCAGTTTCTTGTCCTTCGGAACTCGGTTTCAGGCCCGGAATTATTGTATTCAAAGCTATAGCCCACAAAATTAGAAAAAACATAAGTATATAATTTATATTCACTTTGATGATTTATTATGTCACGGCGGGATTATCAGAGGAGGATTTGGACCTATTGAGATTAGTTAAAGAAAAACGATTTACGTATTTATTTGAATTTCATAAAGCGCTTGCTCAAAATTAATAATTGAAAAAAAGGAGGAAAAGTAATAGGTCAAGAATAGTAAAATCTTAGGATGATTTGGTCGACCCGATAGAAAATACACCGCAAAGACAATCATAATCATTGAGGTTGGTTTCATTTTCTCGGTGTAGCCGATTGTTGTACTTTTATTAATAAGTTTTCAATTTATTGCACTTTTATCATTTTAATTTGAAAAAATCTTAAACTTATTGCACTATTGTCAATTCACTTTTTAAATATTTATATGTTTTGCCAACTGAATCCATATAATTGGTTTTGCTCGGAATTGCTAACATAGACTCCAATCATCTTATATGACATTATTGACATTATGGAATTTTTAATAATATTTTAATAATATTTCTTTTTTTCTCTTTTTTCTCTTTTAATTGTTTGCTTTTTAACTTTTTTGTATTTTTCCTCTACCGCCCGACGAGGGACACCCAAGCTTAGGCTGGTGAAGGATCCCTTTGCTCGATCGGGCAAGGGTCACCTGAGGTTGGCAAAGGTCATTGGACATCGATGAGGCTTGGCAACAGGGGAAAAAGGAAGAAAAGAAAAAATAAAATATTTGAAAAATAATAAAATATTATTAAAAATTATCCACTTCAATGTTGACTATGTTACAAAGAATGGATAAGATTTATCTTTGGAATTTTCGGTCAAAATTGACCGGATATACTTAAATGACAAAATATGAAAATGTTTGGCATAATTAAAGGTTTATAGCTCAATAGACAAAGAACGATAAGTATAGAAATTTTTGGACAATTTTCCCTATATTGCGAACATCCAATAAAGCAATTTCATCCTCACAATAGTGTGTGCCCATGTATGTGGGTGTTTAACAACTAAGTGTGGCTTAGAATAACATGGTTGGCGTTCCAAATCCCCACCATGACCAAGTGCCTATTGCCTGCGAAACGGTTCCCGCCGGGGATGTCACCGGCGATATCCACCAATATGGGCAACGTTGCGAGCGACGAGGATGAGACAGTTGTGTCAACCCATGAGGTACACCCACTTTCTCCACTTCTTGTCCTTTTTTCTTTTCTCTTTGATGTTTGGTCCGATGTAATTATCCCTCTTCAGAATTTCAAAATAGATTATTTTGAATTCACTTTTTAATAACCAAGTGATTGGTGTCTGATTGGAATAGTTGTGGTTGTATTGTAACTATGCAGCAATGTGGTTATGCTAGGAAGCGCTATAACTAGAGGTGATCAACAAGTGGCCTGCCTTGCCTTGCCCACCCAAGCTTGCCAAGTCCTGAGAAGGCTAAGAAGTAAGGGTGCGTTTGATAATCATTTTATTTTTGGAAATAATTTTTTCTCATAAATAATTTCTTTTATTTTATTCTTTGGAACAATTTCTGAGGTTTTAAAAGTGTTTTGTAACTACTCAATATTTTTATTCCCAAAATAGAAATGCATTTTGTAGGACTTTTAAATTTCATTTTGTTTATTTTAATTTTTAATACTTTTATTATATTTTCTTTTTCTTTTTCCTTTTCTCTTCTTCTTCCTCCTCTTTTATGGCTTGGCAAGGCTTAGCCTTGCATCACTTGGCGAGGTCAACCTCACCCAAATTTGGAGAGGTTGAGCTTGCCAAGCCATTAGCGAGACTTAGCCTCGCCGAGTCATTGCCAGCGACAATGACCTTGAGGTAGCCAAGTGAGGACTTTGCCCAAATCTAGCAAGGCCTGGCTCACCCAGCCACCGGTGAAGCTCGCGCCAACGCATCTTGCCATGGCCCTCAGCGAGGCTCCGGCGAGACTAGCCACAAGGAAGAAGAAGAAGAAAAGGAAAGAGAAGAAGAGAAAAGAGAAGATGAGAAGAGAAAATAAAAAATTAGACTTGATTTTAAGAATTATTCCCGGAGTAAAAAATAATTTTTTTATTTATTTTTTGATTCCGTTCCAAATCTATTCCTAAGAACAAAAAAACAGATTTTTATTCTCGAGAACAAAAAATTTACCAAACGGATTTCTGTTTTTTTTTTATATTATTTTTATTCCGGAGAACAAAAAAATAGAATTAATTGTTCACGGGAGTATTATCAAATAGATCCTAAATGGAGTATTGAATGCGAAAGCCCTCACCATTGCATCATGCGCTCGAGCTTGGCCCCAATTTTTTTCATAAATTTATTGACGTGTACCGATTTGGGCAACACATTAGGCTTGCCTTTTGGCCTGCAAAGCTAAGTTGAGATAGTTTTCTCAAAATTGCTATAAGCTGTCACGGGTTGGAAAGTGCTAACTGTTGAGAGTTCTTTCTAGCCTCTTGATGGCTCCTTTAATGGGTTGTTTCTTGTTGCTCGATATTCCTGGACGACTTAACCTTTGTTAACCACGGATGCCTTAGGTCATATATTTCGGAAGTATAATAGCTTAGTCCATCATATTTGCTGCATCCGTTGTCCTTCGTCATTGGAAAAAGTTCCTGCCTGAAGGTCTAGAAAATACCCTGAGGAAGGCATCGCAAGGATCGAGCGGGGGGAATTAGGGTGTTTAACCCGATGGATCATCCCAGTGTTATCATTATCCCATTTTACGTTTGGGGTTAACTCCGATAAACGACTCAGGTTAAGGTCACGAGTTGGACCAACACGGTTGCCATCATTTCCTTGTACCACGCCCGGGCAACCCCGGGGAAGGCATCGCGAGGATCAGGCGGGGGGGAATTAGGGTGTTTAACCCGATGGGTCCCCCAGTGTTATCATCACCCCATTTTACGTTTGGGGTTGACTCCGATAAACGACTCAGTTTAAAATCATGAATTGGACCAATCTTACGGGAGGTTATCCGAGCCGATATATTTTTCCTGGCTTGGGAGCTGCCAGTACCCCTCTTGTGGCCCTTAGGGTCCCTTCATGCAGGGGGGCACGCACTGACCCGTACGAGGGGACCTTGTTATCGGGGTTGTCCCCCGGAGCGCTGCAGTTTAAGGTCGTGCCGAGGACCGACCTTAGGTCATATATTTTGGCAGTATAGTAGCTCAGTCCATCATATTTGCTGCATCCGTTGTCCTTCGTCATTGGAAAAAGTTCCTGCCTGAAGGTCTAGAAAATCAATGGATAGTTTTATTTCGTGAAGATAGATGACTAATTGAGACAAATAGAATCCAACTAATTTAAAAGCAAAAGAAGTGAGTATTGTAAGGGAAAAAAAGTACACTTTCCAAAGCAGAATTATAAACATTAAGTCATGCATTTGACGTAAATTTTTGCACTGACGTAGAGCCGTCTTGATAGGGAAAGAGCAGCTATGGCAATTGACGGAACAAAATAACGCTTATGGGCAGTATAACCAAAGCGGACTGTCTACATAAACAAAGATACATTCCGTTTGTGATGGTTCATATCATATAGACAACAGCACAAAATCCACTAGCTACACCATATCGACATACCAAATTACAAGCTTCACACACAAAAATTCTGGTGATCAAGGACAAAATGGAAAGACATTATTGAGGTGAGATATTTGTTTACTCTAATGTAGCTTACTGATTTTCTTCTAAGCACTTTTCTCTTTTTTATTGCACTGCAGGGCTTGATGTCGGAATTGAATGCTCATTTTCTCTTCAAGAAATCCCTAATGAAGAGTTTCTTGAATTCCCTTCATCTTCTTTCTAAATCATTACCAAGGTTATACGGGTGAGAAACAGAATGTATGAAATCTTCTTTTGAATATCTTCCTATCAATGAGCTTCCATGTAAGTATGGATATCGCTATCATATGTCAGATTACAAAAGAATTTCTCATTCTTAGAGCTCTTTGAAACACGCCGCAACAGATTACAAAAGAATTTCTCATTCTTAAAGCTCTTTGAAACACGCCGCGCGATTCAGATCAATTGTCAAAAGTGTCTTGTTAACAAAGGTTCTAGGTCGTCGCAGAAGCCAACTATTTGAGAAACTTGAAACTGGCAAAGTGAGACAAATCTGCCCATCACGGAAAAATTTGACATGAAAAAGGGGGAGAAAACCTTCTTACCTCTCCAAAGACGTTAAGCATCTTGATGATACCTTCTATGAAATCCTTATTAAATATCTTTCCCAGCGTGAGAAAAAAAGCATGGGTGAAAAGACGAGAAATGCCAAAAAAAGCCATACCAATTACCTAAAATCAATATTAGATGCATGTCACACGGCCCACGGACGAAGCAGGATCTAAGATCGTCTATGAACCGGCCGTCACGTACTAGGGCATTGCTGCGGACAACCCTGATTGATCCTAGCCTCGACCGATCCCTGACCGATCCCGGATCCATCCTTGATCGATCACGATTTGTGAACCGTGCCTGATCCGTCCATGCGCGATACGAGGGATGACCTGTGCATGACCAGCGACCGGATCCTAACCAATGCTCGGCCAGCCCCTGCACAAACCTGCAGTTGTTCACCTGCTCCGTGTTAGGCGCCCATGCTCGCCCATGCTAACCCTGATCTTGCTTTTGACTTGCGCCTGTGGCTGTTTCCCAATGCTTGCAGCCCCTTGACGCAATTCAAACTCCACCATTGGATAAGAGGGACGATCAATGGCCAAGATTAGACCCGAACTTGTATAAAATGGGTCCCTCCCCCTCATTTGAGCTCAGCTCATTCATAGTGAATACATTCATCCTTTGCACAACCGACCCTTGTATTTGTGTGCGTGAGTTGACAGGCTGACTTGGGATCACAAATCCTAAGGCTGCACAGTGTTTGATTGATTGTGTTTGACCGACCTGTGACACATGCTTGTCGCTATACCTTAGAGAATAGCAAAAGAGAGCCATAGTATCAACCCTATCCATTCTCCATTTTGAGCATAATTCATAAGAATCAACACTGAAATTAGACGTAAGTGTAAGACTTTTCAAGAAGAAAATATTTATGGCCTACACGTGCTGTGCCCATCAATTTCAAAATGAATTTAGAGAGTTGCGGAATAACAAATTTGAGCCATGAGGCCAGGAGCTTGAGCATTTGAGTTTAGACAAGTATCTCTATAATCTCAATCTTTCCATTTCCAGATTCTTCCCATGTTTTCATTTTCTAGCTTTTAATACTCCCAGGATTCAAAAAGGGTGTTCTCCCAGCTTGTTTAACACGACATACTCTCGACAATGACACTACAGTATTAGACAGAACAAACCAGGCTTGTTTACTATATCAAATCCTTCATCACACTTGGTCATGCAACCCGAATGTAGATGCTGGCAAGCATGAAAGTCAAAAGATTTTCTGACCTTACTATATTAATTTCACTCTTCAAAGAGATAGTGAGTGTGCTATTGACAAAAAAAAAAGCAGAACTTAAATGCCCAAACCATGCAAGTTAGAGAAGTCAATTGGACCAAATAAATGTTTTAAGATTCCAAATGCAAGAACCATAGGATGAACTCTGGACTTGTTCTCACGCAAATTACCCAAAAAGGAAAGTGTAAGTTCTCTCCCTTCCTCAGTTTCACATACACATTTATCACCTCCCTGTCCCTTCTACTTCTAAGTTCTTTTTCTTTTTTCTTTTTTTTTTTTTAATCCAGTGAAATCGAAAGAAATATACAATTAAATCTAGTCCATTCAGAGGTTCTACAGAAAAAGGCAAACCAACATGGAGAAAAACATGAACACACCCCATATCCTAGTACATGGATGCCACACGATACAATGTTAAGCAAGGTCTCACTAATCCATCCAACACTGTACCCTGAGTTGACAACTTTTTCTTGTTCTTGGTTGCCTGCCTCAAATTCTTCTGAGAATGGTGTTGGGAAAGTAAAGCTCATATTTACTCAGTATCAATGTCCCTCTGAGAATGATGATGAGAAAGTAAAGCTGATTCAGCCTTGCCTGCATAAGATGTTATTCTCTCTGTTTCAGAAGCCACAATAACTTTATCATCTACCAACGCAAGATACAGAGACAAGCTAATGGCCTCAACATGGCAAATGCATCTCAACCAAAAAGAAAGACATACATACTTTGGACTCTCGGGCTATTCTCAGGGGTTCGATCCTAGAAGATGCTAGAGACAGTATTTGGACGTAATCTTTTTCTCTTTTAAGTCTGTTTAGTTTGTGTATACTTGATTCCCAGCGAAAAGCTCGTTTCCATAGAAACCATCATGTAGAGGATAGAAAGCTCAACAAAACATGCTCCCCCCAGGACCACTTAAAAGGGACAAAAGTTGAAAGCCCATAAGGTAAATTCTTCTATCTAGAATTCAGTCTAGAGGAAACAGCAGGAAACTGTAAACAACAACCTGGAACAAAGGTACTCTGTTACCGAATCTAAACTACTCCATCCCTGGATGATTTCCCTAAATCTCAACAACTAGACTTAGAGTAGCCCCATTAAGTTTTCCCTTCATCCTTCTTTCTACTCAACATCATTGGTTCATGCATTCACCAAAGGATGGTACCTTACCTTCCATACTGTATATGCCCAACTCGCCAAATCTTCATTCATGAAATGGTTGATTCCCATGAATTATATCAGGCTAAACTTATGTTGCTCATCCATATATTGGACGTATCAAAGCTCAATAGACAATTTTTTTCCCAATGTACTTTCCATTTCCAGATTAGGCAGGCCTCAAACATCAGATAGTGCTAAAGTGCCACTACAAGGAAAGTCATTACTGCGGCCTCCTTCCTCCATTAGGAAACATTTACTTCCAAGTGCCTTCAAAACCATTTGCTTAGAAAAGTTCGACCAATGGTAGTGAATTTCTCAACTCCCAGTCTTGTTACTTAAATAGAGACAAGCTAAACCCCCAGACAGGATGGCTAGAGGTTAATAAATTGAAATTTATGATCACAACCTTGAAAATAAATAGCATGCACTGAATAATAGTGCATATATTATAGTCTTTTAATCATGGAAGCTCATGTCTCTGGACAGAGAAATATTGGTTGGCAAGCACAAGGTGTTCCTCTTTCAAGTCACTCTGATACATCTCCATATGAACACATGCTGTTGGACCCAGCCAATTTTGCCTTACTCCTTCCAAAAGTTGTAGTCACACTGCTTTAGCTGTTCAATGCACAGAAAGCATATGTGCTTCTCAATGGCATAGAATCAGACATAAACTAACCTATACTAATACATAGGGGACCCACATTTTTGTCCAACTAGCAATGGCATTGAATATGGGGGCAGGTAAATAGTTCAAGACAAAATCCAACCTCACATAATCTTATTTATTTATTTTTTTTGGTAAAGAACCTCACATAATCTTATTACTATTCAATAAACTCGAAAAAATGCAGATTCTATGAAATTTTGCACAGGCATATTTGTCTAAGAGCATGGTCATTTGCTTGAATTGGCAACGCAAAGATTGTTATTCACTTGTATAGCAGAATGATTAAGCTAATGTTGAGTTACGATCCACTTGCATGATCAGGTAAAATAGAAATTGATTTGAACAGAACAGTTATGCATCTAAATGCTATTTTTGACAAAATCAATCATTTATAGGGTAACCCACATGTACAATCTAAAAGGACTACATGTGAGAGAAGAAGAGACATACCTACTGGCTTTTTGTTCCAACAGGATCACTGTCAAGTAACATGAAGAACAACATGCTGCATAGCAATATGAAAGATTACACCACTCAGTCAAAAAGAAAAGTGTAAATACTCTGATAGAGATATGCAAGTTGAAAGCCAAATGTGGTAAAGCAGAAAGAGCTTAAGAACAACTTTAGAAGTGAGCATGTGAGTTGATACCTTAATTTGAGTTCTGTTATATGTATAGGTAACGTGAACTGATCCATCACTAGCCTCGATGACAGCAGGATATGAGAACTCCATCTCTAAGTTTTCTTCTAGGGTCAGAGCTTCGTGCCAAGAATCACCATCATCCAAGGATACAGCAACTTTGAGTATGCCCCTTGAAATTGTATTGTAAGCAACTATGAGAAGGCCATTCTTCAGCTTAACCCCATCAATACCTAGCCAAAACAAATAAACTACTTCTTAATATTTTGGAATGAAGGGAAGGTTGCTGTTATGGTTCTCTGGCATTTGAAAACTACAATGGAATACAAAAATGGAGCATCAAGAAGAGTTTCGAAAGCCACGTCGAAAAATCAGCAGTCGATGGTACCATATGCTTAATTTGGTGAGTTCAGAGACAACCATTGCAATAAATTGGTATAGTATCTTTTTATCATATACTCCATCTATCGTTGATCAAGTGAAGCATTGGATATCTTCAGCTCATTAGCTCTTGATATGATGAAGCACCTTGTGCTAACAGATAGATGCGCATGGAAACACATTTTGACATGTCCGATAGAACATCCACATTGTATTACTAATAAGATCTGGACCTTTTCGTGGCAAACAAAGACGCTACACTTCTAGCAGTCTGTCACCGAATGGACATAAAAGATTGATGTTCTCTTATATCGATAGATGAATTCAATTAAATTGAGAAGCGTTCTAAATTAAGCCGGCAAAACTTGGCAATAAACCTGAATTTGGATTTGGGAGTTCAGTAAATTCTGCATAACCCCAATTCATGCCCCCGTCATGGGATTCTGACATGCAAATTCGGTCAATTCCAGTGAATGATCGTAATAGAACACGCAGGGTGCCTCTTGCAGTCTTGAAGGGAACTGGTTGGATCACACTCAGAGACTCATTCTTTAAGTAAATTGGGCCATACTTCCTCCATGTTCTACCAGCGTCTGGAGTGATCTGTATCACACATCGCATATATGACAAAAATTCCCTAGACATACTGGGTTCTGATAGATATGAGATTAAAAGTCTGACCTCCATCCATGCACCCCAAGAATTCCAACTTTCCACTGAGGATCCACATAGCAAGTCTCCATTATCAAGCAAGATAGGCTGCAGAAGATTTAGAGACACATAATGATGTCTTATATGTACAGTTGAGTTCAGAATTTGGGCCCACGTAATTTAATGGAACACATAAGCTTCCATATAAATTACATCTTGTACCTTATTCTTAATTGGTCCTAATATGCCTGGTGGAAGTTGTTCTCTTTCAGACCAGCTGACACCTTGGTTATAAGATCTTTTCAAGAATCCGCTCCATCTAAACTTCAATAAGAAGATTTTAGGAATTGCAATAGAAATTTTTCACTGATGCAAAGATGTCTTATTGGGGTATAGAATCATATGTTGGTGTAAGCGGAAAGGAAATATAAAATAATCTTGATGCAGACTAATTATCACTTGATTCACATGACATTCAAGGATCTATAAAAATGATGGATACTAATTGTTACATCAAAGTAAGCACACAAATACCCAAACTACAATCATATTTACATGTTAAGTGAATGACACAAAATTAAGCGAGAAATGATGAAACAATGTGTGAATGCCAGAATGCCACCGTTTTCTACCACTTACTGTTCAAAAACGTGCAGCAGGGAAATAAATAGTTTGAAGTGTCAACAAAATTAACACCAACAACATCCAAACCCTTTTCCCCTTAAGTGGTCTCGATTAAGGGGTACTCTTGCACCATTCACCTTGGTTTAGCACCGTATGTTCCTTAAAATCCAAGTTATGAATGTGCACGGGTGAATAATCTTCTAAAAGGTTTGGGACACATCTTTTCAGGTCTTTTGCTAGCCCTTTACCCAGTACCCTCACCATAAAGTCTGCTATTTACGAAAGCATCTAAAAACTATCATTTATAGATCCAAATTATTCTAAACGAAATTCTTTTATTTTATCCTTAACTTGAACCACACAAACTTAGTCAAAAGTATAAATATTTAAGCTTATTATTTCTTGAGTATTCAAATATCCGGTGAAGCATGCTGATCTCCACACAGTTACTTTGTGCAGAAGATGGCACTAGACCACCCAATTTCCCATGCATGAAGTATGGCAGAAATTATTCCTGGCATATGAATTTTACCCTTGAACTGAGGTGGCATTCAAAAATTTGAAAAGATAGTGATGTGCTAGTTCATTCATCCATTTCATTAGTAAGAGAAGATAGTCAAAGCCAAAGAAAGAAAGACACAGCCGCAACTTGTCCATTTGTAATTCAAGTAATTCATCAAATCATCAAGAAGAGAGGAAATGAAATTTTTTCTATTTTATTTTTGATCCCCAAGAACGATTTTAATGAAATTCTGGGCTAGGTACTCTTAAAAGAGTGCACGTTCAGCTACATAACTCTTCATCAGTGCACAAAGAATAAGATCCAGCATAAAGAATAACTCACGTCCTGTCTCAGGACTACCCATTATACGATATAAAAGAAAAGGCATGTTAAAGTAACATCAGAAATGCATCGAGAAAGGCTATAGTAGAAGTTCCAATGCACTCATGGTCCACCTTGAACAACTAGATTCTCCAGTTCCATACAGTAATTCCCATGATTACAACAGCTTCTTTTGAATATAGGTTGCACAGCCTTTTTAGTCGTTTAAAATTGCACGCAGGATCAGAAAGGTCTGTATGTGTAGTCTCTGTAGTTAGTGCATTAAAATTTTCCTTCCAGAATGAAAAGAAGTTTCTATCCCCAGCTTTGTCTCTTTCCCAAGGAAATGGTCAGGTACAGTTGAACAAAAAGCAATCTCCAGGCCACAAAAGCCACAAGGAATATATTATGGAGGACAAGATAGATGGCAAAAAGAACGGTGACTGACAAATAATGTCAATTAGTAGGAAAAATAAATATCTCAAACATGGGCCATATGTACATAAGTCCTCCATTGGCAACAGGACAGAAACAGGGCACATTTACACAATGTCAAGTGAAACAACAACTTCAGTTACGACGTCATCCATAAGGCTAACTGAGTTAGGTCTCAACTCATTAAGAGTTTGCCAGTCCCAACTAAAGAACACCATGTATCCATCATCAGTAGCATATCTGTGAAAAGACAGTGTTTTGTTCCACAGTCAGACATGTCATATGCTTCCTGACAATGATGAGATTAGATCATATAGCAAGATGATTGAGTGTGGAACAGCAAACATAGAAGCAATGGTGACAAGAGAAGGGGTACAATCTGTTGCGACTACCAAGCAACCAGCCTCTCAAAAAGAGGGTCTTAACCCAAAAAAAGCAACTGTGGCATAGAATATCTGGAAGGAATTGTCCCACTCAGATAACGGACATAAATAGTTTGTGTCCAAACTACTAGTGAGAGCACGTTTGGAGGAAATTACTGAAGGTTAGATTGGAGGAAATTACTGAAGGTTAGACCCATTTACAACCTCAAATCAAAATCTGATTGATGATGGCAGGTGTACCTCCTTGTGTTTTGATAACTGGCATCCTAGAGGCATTTTTTTGGTTTATCCTAGAAGACTCGTGTATGGTTCTACTTAAATATTCATGCCAAAGTTTCAGAGGTTGTGTCTGGGAATGAGTGGGTTTGGCCTCCTGCAACGTCTTAGTTCTTGGTAGAAATACAAGCTGCTGTTTGTCTGTCCTGTTTCAATGCTCTGTTATGCTGGTCAAATTGTACTTACTGGCTGCAATTCTAGATTTCTTGCTCAGTCTGATGCTTGGACTCTGGTCAGGAACAAGAAGGAAAATGTTTAGTGGCATAGACTCATTTGGTTTTCTCCAAATGTTTCTGAATTTCCTCTTATCTGTTGGTTAGCTTTGCTCAACAAATTGTCTACTTTGGACAGATTTAATAAGTGGTGCTCCTTGGTTAACCAGTGTCTGCTTTGCAAGGTGGATTCTGTATTAAGTCATCATCTCTTCATAGTATGTTCATTCTCTAGTGCTGTTTGAAACCCCCCTGCTTCAGTTGATGGAGATTTTTCGAGGTGGACTGAATTTTGCAGATGACGAAAGGCAAAGCTTTTGCCAATTTATTGTTGAAATTGGCCTGGAATGGGGCGGTCTAATATCTTTGAAAAGAAAAGAGAATGAAGCTCTTCATAATGGATTTACTCCTTAGATTGATAGAGTGAAACGTTGTTTTAAGCTCTCGAGTGAAGATGATTTTTATTTCGCTAAGAAGATAAGCTTGTCTCCTGCTGGTAGAAGAATATAGGAGAATCAGAGTGTTTGGTTTCCTTCTCTGCAGCCTGATCTCCTTGAATGGATGTAATTTGTCTTGAGCTATGTGTGATACTGTTCTTGGTGTGACTTTATGACTTGTCTGTTTTTTACGCTGTACATATAGTTTGGACTGGGGCCGTGACTTGTTATTTGGGCTGGTTGATGGGATTAGTCCACCCATGATCTTGGTTTTATGTGCAATACAAGTAACTTAATGACTGAAAAACTATGAATTATAGGTCTTACACTTCATAAACTATAGAAAGAAATGACAGCTTAAGTTGTCGTACTTCATTTTCTCCTGATACTTAAATTTAAGGTCAAAGCTTGTACACAATACAGGCCCAGATAACTATACCACAATTGCTTCAATCTGAATCTAATCTACGTCAGGAGCAATGCTCAGTTCAGATTTGAATTTACCTTTGGAAATCTTGCCCTATCTTGTAGAACAGCAAGAGCTCCCCTGATGGAAATTTGTATAAGACAGGATTCCACATGGGAACATCTTCTTGTTCATCGATGATTATAGGCGGATGCCAGCGCCCATGCTGCACCATTAATTTTGAAATAATTACTTTTCATTGGTGATCTGCACATAGCTCTTGCTACATGTAAACTCAGCTGGAAGAAACTCTCGCGTTTTGGGATGCAGGGCAAGGCCAAACTTAACAATAAAAGGTGAAACTTAACAAGATAAAAAAACATCCACAATTTGAGATTCCGTTGTTTTTGTTGCATAGGATGAATGAAAGATTTTACATTCTATATTACCTGATATCTCTGCAACCATATTTTAACATCAGGTGCCCCCTCTTCTGTACCTCCAAAATAAGCAACCAAGAAGTGATCTTCGTTAACCTGCAAAAATCCAAAATCCCCCACATGTTTTATGTAAATTTTAAATGGGACAAATTGCAAATAGAGCAAAAATGTCTCACGAAGAACCTCGACAATGGTTGAAGCGTGGCAGTTATTGAAAGGAGCAGATTTTGCAGGAAATGTGAAATCTTGTTCCACTGGCCCTTCAACACGAGAGTCCTTTGTCAAGTTCGAGCTCTGAGCCATGATGGGTGTCGGTGTACTTGCCTTACTGGAAATGCCTACTTTTCTGCACAGAGTTTTCAGCACATTAAAACGACTTGCAACCATGAAATCTCCACATGTCAACCAGCACACATTATCATCATCTCTCTGTCTAATGGGTGCCTGTAAATGCTTCTATAAAGGCCTAAGTGAGCTCATAGACAACACATGACTACACGGTCTTTCTATGGTTTTCGCACACGGTAGGCAACTAAGAAGCACAGATTAAACCAGTTACATAGCATCTCATCCAAGCAATCTTAAACCACCTCGCAAGATGCACTTGGTGATATAGAAGCAAGTAGCCAGAATGCGCTTTCAATCTCGAACTCAAGTGACCATGTTCGGAGCTGAAGCTCCCAGAGAAGCCACAAGGCAGAAGATTAGAGGGGTTCAAGACGAAAAGAAGCAAGAACAATGAGGACGACGACCAAACCAGTGACCTCCACATTGTCGCTCCACTACCAAAACCCCATGGAAACCCCCTTCCCAGAGACACGCATATCGCGCACTCCACTAAAGTACTAGAAAAACCCACAATGCAAAGATTGTAGGAAAGAGAAGATTACGCCATTAACCAACTAATACCACACAAAGATAATGAAAGAAAGTCATTAAAGACGCTACCTACCGCAGTTGCCATTGCATCAGAGACAGCGACCGTTGAAAATTAGATATCGTTAATTTGGGAAGAGCAACGAGGATGACGACGACCAAAACCAGTAACCTCCACGTGGTCACTCCCCTATCAAAACCCCAAGAAACCCCACCCTTTGCAGAGACGGTCACGTACATCTGCTCCCTCCACTAAAGCACTTGAAGCACCCACAACGCAAAGATTGTTGGAAAGACAAGATCACGCCATCGACCCACTAATGGTACCCACACAAAAGATACCTGACGCAGGCGCCGTTGCAATTGATTTCTTGGGAAGATTTTTCCGTTGAAAGTCGAGCTCTTGCTCACCAGTAGCGCTAGAGTACAACGGGGTTTGACCTTCAAGAACCAAGAACAAGAGCAGCAGGTAGCCAGCTAGATTCCGCTCTGAATCGACATTGCAATCAAGAATTCTATAATAGCACTATGGTTTGCGAGTGCGACATTCGTAGAACTATGATAAGAAACCAAACTCGTGTGGGGTCTCATCCATTTCACTTAAAACGTACGAGTAGTTCTCATTTTTCATTGATTAATGGAGAGACTTGCTTCTTTGTAAAGCAGAGGTAGTTTCTTGTTTCTTGATATTTTCCTTTCTATAGTTTGTCTCTAGAAAAACAACTACTGACATAAACAGTATTCATGTTCTTGTATAAATTCAGTAGAGACAAAAAGGAATTATAGATTTTCATTTGTTGGCAGCATCTTTCACTTGACTTTCTTTCATCTCGATAATTTAGGTATATCTAATGTTCATATCTTCCGGGACTTTTTTTGTCTAAAACTCTTTTTTTTGCAAATTGTCTAAATTTTAGATGAAAGATTAAATGACATATCTAGGGCTCGCATGGCATCTAGCTAAAAAAGACTCTGAAAAAAACTTGAAAGTTCAAAGAAAAGAAAATATAGGAGACCATCTTTCAATTTCGACATAAGGTCATTTGTGGGACACAATCCACTTCTCAATTATAATTATAAAAAATAATTAAATTGGTATATTAATGAAAAGTTCACCTCCAATTAACTTTTGAATCACCAAAAACTTCAAATTGATATACGCATGATATATTTACCTTATTTTAACTTCCGTCAAAATATTATTAAAAGTGCTGACTTGGATAGATCACATAGTTCAATCTATGAGTTAATATAACAAAAAAAAACCTCAAACTGACATATTTGTGATAAATTTACTGAAAATTGATATATTTGTGATAAATTTACTCTAAATTAATTTTCAGATCCTCAAAAACTTCAAATTGGTACATGCTTTATACATTTTTCCTCCGTTAGCTTCCATTAAATTTTATTATTAAATTTAGTAAGAACTCTATATCATTATCCTCTTTATCGAGTGTGTCAAAAAATAAGAACTTAAATGCACAAACCATGCTAGTTAGAGAATTCAATTGGACAAATTAAATGTTCAAGCTCCCAAATGCAAGAACCATACGAGGGCATGAATTCTGGACTTTTGTCCCAAAATTTCTCACGCTATTGCAAATTTCCCAAAAGGCAAAAGCGTAAGTTCTCTCCCCTTCCTCAGTTTCCTTCCAGTTTGATATCCACATGAAACAGACTTTGCACCTTCCTGTCCCTCCTACTTCTCAATTTTATATTGTCTTATTTTATTTTTTTATCCAGGGGAACCAAAAGAGATATTCAATTAAACCTAGACCATTCAGAGGTTTCTGCAGCAAAATTGATACAGCACAAGGCAAACAAATATGGAGGGAAACATGAACACAACCCGCATTCCATTACATGGGTGCAACACGATACAACGTTGAGCAAGGTCTCACAAATCCATCCAACAGTGCAACCCTGAGTTGACAACCTTTTTCTTCGTCTTGGTTGCCTGGAGTCCGATTTGATGATCGCTTTCTGAAATTCTTCTGAGATTGGTGTCGGAAAAGTAAAGCTCACATTTACTCGATATAGCCGTCATCCTGAGAATAGGCAACGCAAAGACTGCTATCCACTTTTACAACAGAATGATTAATCAAAGATCGAGTGACGATCCACTTGCATGGTCAGGTAAAATACACATTGTTCTGCACAGAACAGTTATACAACTCAATGCTACTTTGACAAAATCAAACATTTATTGGGTAAAAGATGGAAAGACTGAATTGAAAATGTCTGGACTATATGTGAGGGGAAGAGACATACCAACTGGCTTTTGTTGCCGACAGGATCACTGTCAATTAACATGAAGGACAACATGCTGCATAGCAATATACAAGATTACACCACTTAGTCAAAAAGACAAGTGTAAATACTCTTGACAGAGATATGCAAGTCGGAAACCAAATATGGTAAAGCAGAAAGTGCTTGAGAACAACTTTAGAAGTGAGCATGCGAGTTGATACCTTAATTTGGGTTCTGTTATAGGTATAGGTAATGTGAACCGATCCATCACTAGCCTGGATGACAGCAGGATATGAAAACTCCATCTCTAAGTTTTCTTCTAGGGTTAGAGCTTCATGCCAAGAATCACCATCATCCATGGATGCAGCAACTTTGAGTATGCCCCTTGAAATTGTATTGTAAGCAACTATGAGGAGGCCATTATTAAGCTTAACCCCATCAATACCTAGCCAAAACAAAGAAACTATTCCTTTAATTGTTGGAATGAAGGGAAGGTTGCCGATATGTAGATACTCGGCTTTCTGGCATTTGAAAACTAAAATGGAATACAAAAATGGAGCATCAAGGGATGTATCAAAGCAACACTGAAAAATCAGCAGTCAATGGCACCATTCACTGCCATTGTCTTCTTCTATCTATGATCAAGCGAATGATTGGACATCTTCAGCTCATAAGTTCTTGATATGAGGAAGCACCTTGTGCTAACAGATAGATCCTCATGCAAACACATTTTGAATATCCAATAGACCATTCAAATTCGATTACTGATATGATCAGGACAACCATTTTGTGCTGAACAAAGAATGTACACTTCTAGCAGTTTGCTCACTGAATGGAAGAAAAGATTGACGTTCTCTTGTATTAAGAGATGATTTTGATCAAATTGAGAGGCATTCTCAATTATGCTGGCAAATACTGGCAATTAACCTGAGTTTGGGTTTGGGAGTTCAGTAAAGTCTGCATAACTCCAATTCATGCCCCCATCATCGGATTCTGACGTGCAAATTCAACCAATTCCACTGAATGATCGTAATAGAACTCGCAGGGTGCCTCTTGCAGTCTTGTAGGGAACTGGTTGGATCACACCAAGAGTTTCATTCTTTATGTAAATCGGGCCATACTTCCTCCAAGTTCTACCGGCATCTGGAGTGATCTGTATCAATACACAGCGTATATGACAAAAATTCCCTAGACTTACTGGGATCTCGTAGATATGGGAGATTAAAGGTCTGACCTCCATCCACGCACCCCAAGAATTCCAACTTTCCACCGAGGATCCACATAGTAAGAGCCCGTTATCAAGCAAGATAGGCTGCAGAACATTTAAAGACACAGAGTGATGTCATATACGTACAGTTGAGTTCAGAATTTTGGCTCATATAATAAGTTTATATATAAATTACATCATTTACCTTATTCTTGCTTGGTCCAAATATACCTGGTGGAAGTTGTTCTCGTTCAGACCAGCTGACACCTTGGTTATAAGATCTTTTCAAGCATCCGCTCCATCTAAACTTCAATAAGAAGATTTTAGGAGTCGCAATTGAATAATTTTTTAAATGCAATGATGTCTAATTGGTGTATATAACCATATGTCGGTGTAAGCTGAAAGGAAATATAAAATAATCTTGGTGCAGACCAGTTGTGACTTGATTCACAAGACATTCAAGGATCTATAAAGACTAAAAACGACGCACACTGATTGTTACGTCCATGTAAGTACACAGATACCCAAACTACACTCATTTACATGTTAAGGTGAATGACACAATATAAAGCGAGAAAAATGATGAGACAATTTATTAATACCAGAATACCACTGTTTTCTACCACTTACTGTTCAGAAGCGTGCAGCAGGGAAAAAAATATTTTGAAGTGCCAATGGCACCAACAACGTGCAAAACCCTTTTCCCAAGTGGTTTCAGATTTGTGGGTACTGTTGCGCCATTCTCCTCGGTTTAGCACCGTATCTTCCTTTAAATCCAAGTTATGAACGTGCACAGGTGAATAGTCTACTAAAAAGTTTGGGACACATCATTTAAGTTCTTTTGCTACCCCTTTGCCTGGCCCTTCACCAAAAAGTCGGCTATTCACTAGAGCATCTAAAAACTATCGTTTATAGGTCCAAACTATTTTAAACGAGAGGTCTTTTATTTTATCCTCAAGTTGAACCACACAAACTAGTCTGAAGAATTAACCGTCAAGCTTATTTTTTCTTGAGTATTCAAATATCCAGCATAGCATGCTCATCTCCTCACAGTTAATTTGTGCAGAAGATGGCACTAGATCACCCAATTTCCAATGCATGAAGCATGGCAGCAATTATTCCTGACATAAGAATTTTACCCTCAAACTAAGGTGGCATTCAAAGATTTAACAGGATAGTTGATATACTTGCGCTACTTCATCTCCCCCTGTATCAGAAGATAGTCATAGCCAATGAAAGAAACAGCTGCAACTTGTCTATTCATGATACGGGTAATTCGTCAAATCAACAAGAGCAAAGGAAATCAAAAACTTTCAATTTCATTTTGTAGCCCCAAGAACTATTGCTCATGTAATTCTGGGCTTGGCACTTGCACGTTCAGCTACATAACTCCTCATCATTGTAATTCTTTTTGAGGGGCTGGTTGCTTGGTAGTCACAACAGATTGTACCCCTTCTCTTGTCACTGTTGCTTCTATGTTAACTGTTCCTCACTCAATCATCTTGCTATATGACATGTCTGATTATGGAATGGAACACTATCTTTTCAAAGACATGCTGCTGATGATGGATACATGGTGTTCTTTAGTTGGTACAAGCAAACTCCGAATGAGTTTAGACTTAACACAGTTAGCATATATTGATAATGTCGTAACTGAAGTTGTTGTTTTACTTGACATTGTGTTAATGTGCCCTGTTTCTGTCCTGTTGCCATTGGAGGACTTATAAGCACATGGTCTGTGTCGTAGTTCTTTTTTGGGGAAGGGACATTATAACTGTCATAAATTTTATATGGAGTTCACTTGAGTGCCATAACTTTTTCTTTTTTTTTGACCATTTAAGTGCTAAAATTTATAAAGAAATGTTTACTTGAGTGTTATAACTTTTAATCGATCACTTAAGTGTCAAAAAAATTCTAAAGCATTCATCCAAGCTGGAAATCCAAAGTGCCATAGCACTTGTGATGAATATTTAAAAATTATGGCATTCAAGTAAACATCATACATAAGTTATGGCACTCAAGTGGTAAAAAAAGAAGTTATGGCACTCAAAGTGAGTGTGATACAAAAATTATGGCATTTGTTATGTCATTTTCCTCAAAAAGAAATGCGACTGTCAAATAAAATCAATTAATAGGGAAGATAAATATCTCAAACAATGGCCATGTGCACAAGTCCTCCAATCGCAACAACATAGAAACAGGAAACATTTACACAATGTCAAGAGAAACAACAACTTTGGTTACGACAGTATTCATAAACATTAATTGTTTTAAGTCTTAAATCATTCAGAGTTTGCCTGTCCCAACTAAATAACACCATGTACCCATCGGCGGCAGCAATTCTGTGAAAAGATAGTGTTCCATTCCATAATCAGACGTGTCACTTAGTAAGATAATTGAGTGTGGAATAGTTAACATAGAAGCAACAGTGACAAGAGGGGTACACTCTGTTGCGACTACTACGAAACCAGTCTCTCAAAAAGAGGAACTAAAAAAAAGCAACCGTGGCATAGAATATCCTGAAGTAATTGTCCTACTCGGAAGAAGGACATAAATAATTTGTGTCTAAAGTACAAGTGAAAGCACTAATGTTTGAAGGAAAGTACTGAAGGTTAGATCCATTTTACAACCTCAAATCATAAAACTGGGAGGTGATGGCAGGAGTACCTCGCTGTGTTTTGATATTTGGCACCCTAGGGGTGTTTTTTGGAGGTATATCCTAGAAGACTTGTGTATGATTCTACTTTGAATATTCATGCCAATATTTCGGAGGTTGTATCTGGGATTGAGTGGGTCTGGCCCCCTGCAAAGGTCTTAGTTCTTGATAGAAATACGAGCTGCAGTTTTTCTGTCATATTTAAGTGCTCTGCTATGCCTGATCGAATTGTATACGCTGGCACCAATTCTAGATTTCTTGCTCATTCTGATTCTCAGAATCTGGTCAGGGACAAGAAGGAAATGTTTAGTGGCACAGGCTCATTTGGTTTACTCCAAATGTTTCTGAATTTCCTCAAATCTATTGGCTAGCTTTGTTCAACAAATTGTCTACTTGGGATGATTTAATAAGTGGTGGTCCTCGGCTATTCAGTGTCTGCTTTGCAAGGTGGATTCCGAATCATGGCATCATCTCTCCGTAGCATGTTTATTCCCTAATGCTGTTTGACCTTTCCTGCTTCAGTTGATGGAGATTTTTCGACCTGCCAGAGACTGGAATTTTGAGGTGGACTGGATTTTTGCAGATGACAAAAGGCAAAGCATTTGCCAAGTTATTGTTGAAATTGGCCTGGAATAGGGCTATCTAATATCTACGAAAAGACAGGAACCAAGCTCTTCATAATGGATCCACCCTCAAATTGATAGAGTGAAATGTCGTTTTTAGCTCTTGAGTGAAGATGATATCTTATTTCACTAAGATAAAAAAGCTTGTATCCTGCTAATAGAAGAATTTATAAGAATCAGGGTGTTTGGCTTCCTTCTCTGCAGCTTGAAATTAGTCTTGTGCTGAGTTGTGGATGTTGTGACTTTATGACTTACCTGTTTTCGATGTTATACATATAGTTTGGACTGGGACTGTGACTTGAAGGGTAAAGCTTGTGCACAATACATGGCAAGATAACTAAACCGCAACATTCAGTTCAGAGTTGAATTAACCTTTGAAAATCTAGCCCTATCTTGTAGAACAGCAACAGCTCCCCTGATGGAAGTTTGTATAAGACAGGATTCCACATTGGAACATCTTCTTGTTCATCGGCGATTATCGGCGAATGCCACTGCCCATTCTGCACCAATTTTTTAAAAACAATTACTTTTCATTGGCAACCTGCGCATAGCTTTTGCTACATGAAAATTCAGCCGGAAGAAAATCATGCGGTTTGGGACATAGACCAAGGCCAAAGGTAATAACCAAAGGTGAAGCTTAACAAGATAAATAACGTCCATGTTTTTTCGGATTCCGTGGTTTCTGTCGCATAGGTTGAATGATAGATTCTAGATTCTATATTACCTGGTATCTCTGCAACCATATTTTAACATCAGGTGCCCCCTCTTTTGTACCTCCAAAATAAGCAACCAAAAAGTGATTTTTGTTAACCTGCAAAAATAATCACCCACATGTTTTACGTAGATTTTAGATAGGAGAGAATGCAAATAGGGCAAAAATGTCTTGTGAAGAACCTCGACAATGGTTGAAGCATGGCAGTTACTGAAAGGAGCAGATTTCGCAGGAAATGTGAATTCTTGTTCCACCGGCCCTGCTATGCGATAGTCCTTTGTCAAGTTCGAGCTCTGAGCCATCATGGGTGTCGGCGCACTTGCCTCGGGGGAATCAGCTACTTTTCTGCAGAGAGTTTTCAGCACACTCAAATGTCTCGTGACCATGAAATATCCACATATCAGTCAGCACACATTTATCATCATCTCTCTGTGTCTAACGGGTGCCTGCAAATGCTTCTATACAAGCCCCCGTGAGCTCATAAACAACAAATGGCTGCACGGTCTTTCTATGCTATCTCACACAGCAGGCGACGAACAAGCACAGATTTAACCAGTTACACAGCATCTCATCCAAGCACTCTTAAACCACCTGGCAAAATGCACTTGGGGATATCGTAGCAAGCTGCCAGAATGGGCTGTCAATCTCGAACTCAAGCGCCCATGTTCGGAGCTGAAGCTCCCAGAGTAGCTCCAACGCAGAAGACTAGAGTGATTCGAGACAAAAAGTAGCAAGAACAACAGCGACAGTGACCAAACCAATGACCTCCACATTGTGGCTCCACTGCAGTTTGAGGAATGCATGAAACCCGATCCAACTAGAGGATGAGACCGGCTTCCTAAACCGAGTCTTGTAGACCCAAACAAACAAATCACTTTCCTACTTAAATTAGAAAATTCTTTTCTTGGAGGCCAATCATATTCGCGCGAGGTTTCGTTCCTTAGAAATGATATTCAGGACTGACCGGTTGACGAAGAACTGCATTTGCAAAGCTTTCCGAGGACGTCTCGTGTTCACGTGAGGGTTTGCTTATTGGAGATAATAATATTCAAGATTGAGCGGTTGACCAAGAACTGCAATTCTTGCAAAACTTGCGGTGGACTGTCCCATAAAACTCACGTGAGGTTTGTTTCTTGGAAATAATATTCAAGTAAAACCTACGGTATACGTCGCATGAATATATATAATATTCAGCCGCATATATTTTTCCTTTCTTGAGCCGCACAGAGAACTCCTTGGAGCTGCACAAAAGGAAATAAAGGAAGGATTATTTGCTGTTGCCTCTTCCCATAAAGTCATATAAACTTATTTTCTGGCTGTTCTTAATTTATTTTCTTAGTTCTCTCGCGTTGATTTAATTGCTAGATCATCTCAGCGTTTTAGCATTCATTATACAAAAAATTAGAAAAAAATGAAATCGAGCTTTTGCTTACCAATAGCGCTAAAGTCGAAACAAAAGAGGGTTTGACCTTCAAGAATCAGGACATGTAAAGGAGGTAGCCAGCTAGATTCCGCCCTGCATCGACGGTGCAATCTAGAATAATATAATAGTCCTATGGGTTTGCGAGTGCGACATACGTTGACGAAGAGCTATATACTAAGAAACCAACCTTATCGGGGTCACATTCAGCTCACAGACAACATGCGAGTAGTTCTCGTTTTCCTTGATTAATGGATAGACTTGCCTCTTTTTGTAAAGTCGGTAGCTTCTTGTTCCTTGATATTTTTATTTTTATGATTTGTTTCTGGAGAAATAACTGCTGACAAGAATCGTATTCATGTTTTTGTGTAAATTCGAGTGAAGACAAAAGAAATTATAAATTTTCATTGTTGGCGATGTAATCCACTCAACTTTTTCAAATCATACTAAACTTTAATTTCAATAATGTCATTATATTTAATGTTAAGATTCAACAACTTCATTTGTCGTTATATTTAATGTTAAGATTCAACAACTTCGTTATATTGGCGGCCATTAAAGTTGTTAAGGACAAAGTCTAAACGTTTAGAAATGTTGATGATAACCCGAGAAATAGGAGACTTCAACGCAACTGGGGGATAGATCATTGCATCTTCTCTTCTACTCGTGCGGAGCCTTAGTGTTCCTTGGAGTGGCGCAGAGGCTGCTTTTGGAAGGTTCGAGGCTTCCGACTTCTCGGTCAATTGCTGTTTGGTAGTCTGCTGGCTCCATTCGCTTTGCTGCTGACTGCGATCGCTGGGATGGTTGCTGTTCGTAGAGGGCGGTGCTGCCGGCCTAGGGGTTCTTAGGTGGTTCCTGTTGTTGCTTTGGATAGTGCTGGCTTTTGCCTGCTTTTTTCCTTGTTTGCTGCTACTTTGTTTAGTGACTATCTTTTACATTCGGCTTCCTTCCACTCATTATGACTTGTTGCAAATTTTGTGACGCTGGATCTTATGTATTTTGTTGGTTTAAAGCCCAATATATTATTACCATTTACCAAAAAAGACAACTTCCTTCTAATAATTGGCGTAGCCGGATAGATCTACTCAACTTTTACCTTACAACCTCATATTATGGTTTTGCTCGAGAACTAGCCTTGCAGGATATAATCCACTGGTTCAAGGCTGGGAACCAGGCACCAAACCGGTCGCCGGGTGAATCGGTTTGGTAAGGTCATTTCAATTCAATTTTCAAGTTGAATTGGTCTAGTTGCTCACCTCTGTCCTCCATTAGTCTGCAAACTTGACCCTATTGTGCGATCGGTTGTCATCTTCTGAAACCTCAGAAAGCACTATGGAGTGAGCGACGAAGCTCGGAAAGTGACTTCTCGAAAATTGGAAAATTGGAGAACGGGAGATCCCCTCCCGCGCTCGAGCCATGTAGGAGTAGGTGGTTAAGCGTTTTACCCATGATCCCAACAAGGCATAATTGCGAAGGTGACGTCGTAGAAGTCTTACGAGGGTACATGGCATGCAAGAGCACTTTACTCATGAAATCAACTAATGTGATTTCATACATCAATGAATGAAACGAAGGATTTTATCATTTCAAATGGACCAGCCAAATGCATGACCAAGCGTCTTTTGCCCAAACAGAATCTGGCAACTTATCGTAAAAGCGACACATATTCAGAATCACAGTCGTTACGACTCATATAGGACAGGTAACATTATAAATTTGAGAATGCCAACTATACCACAAGTAAAACCAGTCTAGTAACTAGTGATAATCTCGCCTTCGGATAGTCACTTCCAAGGAGTGGAACCGATAGCTACCTTGCCATACCGGTGACACCGTCCCTTGGGCACTTGTCCCTGTCACTATAGATCAACAACCATAGGTCACTTGCGCAAATCACAACTTCTCCTCCGCAAAATCAGAGGCACCCATATTTCGAGGCATGGCAACATAGTGGTATTGCTCGATTGTGACAGCAAAGGTTAAGAACTCATCATACATAACTTAAACTCTAGTTTAATGCAAATATGGTCTTAATTTCACCATTTAAATGTCATGGTGCCATCGTATTTGAGATGCTAACTTGCCTCATGATTTGGATCACATGGCTTTCGTTATTTTCACATCAAATACCAAGCCTTTTGAGGAGAAAAACATAATATCATGATCAAATTGAATGGTTTACCAATATTGCGGACACATAAACAAGCAAAATAAGTTAAGTAAGAATTACATTATAGATATAAAAGCTGAACAAGATGGATTTACGTGATTCAACAAAGGGGCCCACTCTATGGAGGAGATCGACAAGATAGTCCTGACATAATTGGGGAAAACAAGATCACAATAAGGCAATCACTCTAATTCACAAATATTTCCGAATGCTTATTCAAACCGTGCCGACAAAAATCAATGACAACAAAAGGAGTTTTCTCACATTCTTAACTTTCTTGTATGGCTACTTTAGTGCTCTCTTTGTCTCTCTAAGTTATGTAGCGCCTAGAAATCTGGTGGGCCTGGGGAGAGGGGTAGCTAGTAGTGCCTTTGGCCCATAGGATATTTCCAAATCCTTGGTTTGGGCAATTTGCGAAATCAAGATACAATTATAAATTTATACACCAGATTAGAGTCACCATCAATCAATTTAGATAAATCTAGGATGTTTGGGCTTTTAACGGGCCAAACAACGACAAGAATGTTAAACTAATTGGGTTTATGCGTGAAGGGCCAGTCAATCAAACATTCGAAATCTTAGGTCTGGAGGTTCAGTTATGCATTGGACGGATCAACATCCCACGATACCCTTTTGTACTGCAGCACTGTTCTCGCTTAAGTCCTATGGCATCCATTGGTTAATTTTGTAAGCATTGATGGTATTTTGTTTGGAAAAAAAATTAAAAAAACTTGAAATGTTGCCAAAACACATTCACCCATTCGACTTCTAACGAGGCCAGTTTCTTGTGTATAGTGGCGCAACTATATTTACGTGTGGAAGACTAAGCAAATGCCAATTAATATTCAAAATTCAATAATGATGTGTGAGAATGACATAACAACGTGATGATAATAGCATCTCGACAAGACAAGATAATTAAAATGTGAAATTGAATAGTGAAATGATATGATATGGCGATAATCACATACTACACAACATAACAAATCAAATACAAAACATGACAATAAGATGAGATGACATAGGAAAAATAAAAATGCAACATGACATGGCAAATTGGCTGCATAACAAGATGATAAAATGATGTGGCATGCCAATAATTACATGCGATATGACAGGACAAATGTAAGATGTTTAAGGTCTTGATGACTCAAATATGTGGCAAGGCATTGACTACTTGTTTCCGAAATATTGATGACCAAAACTACGAGAGGATGGGGAGCCCTTGATCCTTGCGATTGCTCCTAATTGATCAAATTAAGATTGGAAACATACAATTGGAATTTTGATTAAATATTTACTTTTACTTAAACGAACATCAAATCTACTTTGAACAAAATATGGTTAAATGCTAATTTGATTTAGCTCGTCCAGGTAAACATTATCTTCATTCAAGGTCAATTGTCTTTTTTTTTTTTTTTTTTTTTGGAACACATTTCCTAATTTGATTAAACAATCTCACTTGATAACAAGAAGTGTTGAGCACTGAAACATTTATGTAGAATTTATATTCGGCTCCAGATTCTTTTGCAGTTTACAAATGCATTTAAGCAACTAGATTGAAAAAAAAAAAAAAAGCCATTTTGGTAAAGAGTATAATTTGAAATACTTTCTCTGGTTTATCCTTTTCTAAGTTTAAACTTAATGAACATAAAAAAAAAAAAATCTATACTTTTTCTTATCCATTTTTCTAACGTTTAACCTCGAGACTGTAGAGTATAACTGAATTTCTTTTTTTTCTAATTTATCCTCCTTTTTTTTTTCAAGTTCAAACTCAATAAAAAAAAATAAAACTTTCAGATTTTTAATTTTTGAAATTCAATCTCAATTTCACCGTACCATATATATCATGTCGCGTGACGAATAAATGAAGACCTGAACTTTCGATATGCTTCATGCGATATCTTATGTTAAATTTCTACACGTTCCCACATCGTCGAAGCTTCAGACAAGGATCTTGTCGACCGTTCCGGCAAATTCCGCCCCAGCAAAACATGGGATGCGCCTTGTCAGCTTCCGCACAAATGGGGTGATGTTGAAGCCAAGATCACGTTCGTGGGGCCTTACCCACCTCACTCGAGAGGTATATTATCAGTTTGGTCGGGCTAAATTCACAAGGTCTGCGCACAACGTCGTCAATTCGAATCGTAGCACCTTCGAATCCAACCGGGTACTGAAGGACTTGTCTAAAGGAGGTCGAATTGATGATGCCCGGAAGCTGTTCGATGAAATGCTCGAGAGAGATGAGTACACGTGGAACACCATGGTCGCCGCTTATGCCAATTCAGGGAGGTTCGATGAGGCTGAAGAGCTTTTCGAGGAGGCTCCATGTAAGAGTTCGGTCACCTGGTCCTCCCTCATTTCAGGGTATTGTCGGCATGGGCGTCCTGGCGAAGGTTTTAGGTTCTTCTGGCTAATGCAGTTGGACGGTCAGAAGCCCACCCAGTTTAGCTTGGGCAGCGTGCTTAGAGCGTGTGCTGTGTCGGGTTCTCTCCAAAGAGGTGAGCAGATTCATGGCTATGCTATGAAAACAAATTTCGACCATAATGATTTTGTTGTCACGGGTCTTATAGACATGTATGCGAAGTGCAGAAGCATCTCTGAGGCAGAGTATCTCTTTGCGACGGTTCCTGAAAGGAGTAATCATGCACTCTGGAGTGCCATGATCACCGGGTATTCTCAGAATGGTGATGCATATAAAGCAATGGAGTGTTTTAAGGAAATGAGGAAGCAAGGAATTGAATTCGATGAGTACAGTTTACCTAGTATACTAGCAACTTGTGCAGCAGTTTCAGCTGATGCTTTTGGGGCACAGGTGCATTGCTGCATCATGAGGAGTGGATATGCAGTTAGTGCATTTGTTCAGAGTGCGCTGGTTGACATGTATGCAAAATGTGGAGATTTGAACAGTGCTAAGTTGGTGATAGAGGCTACGGATATTGATGGTGTGGTTTCTTGGAACTCAATGATTATGGGTTGTATGAGGCAGGGGTGTGAAGAGGAAGCACTATACCTATTTAAGAAAATGCATGGAAGAGATATGAAGATTGATGATTTTACTTACACATCTGTTCTAAAGTCTCTTGCTTCCACGATGGATTTGAAACTCGCAAAGTCGGTGCACTGTCTGATCTTAAAGACAGGATTTGAGGCTTATCGACTAGTGAGCAATGCACTCATCGACATGTATGCTAAACAAAGAGAGATTACTTGCGCATGTGAGGTGTTCAAGTGTATGCTGGAAAAGACGTCATTTCATGGACTTCCCTGGTCACAGGATACGCACACAATGGCCTCTTTGAAGAAGCTCTCAGGTTGTTTTGTGACATGACAGCCGAGGGTATTTGTCCTGATGAAATGGTTATTTCCAGTATTTTAAGTGCTTCTGCTGAATTGACAGCTTTAGAATTTGGGCAACAAGTTCATGGAATTTTTGTGAAATCAGGCCATGCTATTTCAACATCAGTTGGCAATTCTCTCATCTCAATGTATGCAAGATGCGGATGCATAGAAGATGCTGATCGAGTGTTCAACTCAATGCATGTAGCGGGCGTAATCACATGGACGGCTCTTATCATGGGTTATGCACGTAATGGCAAAGCAAAAGAATCTTTAGAGACCTACAATCGCATGGTTGCGAGTGGAGTGAAGCCTGATTACATCTCTTTTATTGGCCTATTATTTGCATGCAGCCATGCCTGTCTTGTACAAGAAGGTCGCATGTACTTTGAATCCATGACCAAGACTTATGGAATAAAGCCAGGCCCTGAGCACTATGCTTCAATGATTGACCTCTTAGGGCGCTCTGGAAAACTTGCTGAGGCTGAAGAATTGCTTAATCAAATGTCTGTGGAACCAGATCCAACGATTTGGAAGGCACTACTCGCTGCGTGCCGGGTACACAAAAACTTGGAACTGGGAGAGAGGGCAGCAAGGAATCTTTTCAAATTGGAACCTATGAATTCTGTTCCTTACGTTCTCCTAGCTAATATATATTTTGCCTCTGGTAAACTGGAAGAGGCTGCAAAAATCTGGGGTTTGATGAAATCAAGAGGAATCAACAAAGAGCCTGGTTGTAGTTGGGTTGGGATCAATGGCCAAGTTCACACCTTTGTATCTGAAGATAGAGGGCATCCAAGAATGTCTGATATCTATTCAAAGATTGATGAAGTAATGCGATTAATTAAGAAAGCTGGTTATGTTCCAGACTTAAGTTTGGCACTACATGATGTTGATGAAGAGGGCAAAGAGCTTGGTCTTGCCTATCACAGTGAGAAATTGGCTGTTGCCTTTGGGCTGCTTGCTGTGCCCCAAGGAGGACCCATTCGAATTTATAAGAATCTTCGAGTATGTGGTGACTGTCACGTTGCCATGAGATATATATCACACGTGTTTAGTCGCCACATAGTTCTGAGGGATTCCAATCGCTTTCATCATTTTAGGGAAGGGGTCTGCTCATGTGGAGATTATTGGTGAAATATACAAATCCCTCAAAGCTTCCCATACAAAGAATGGTACTACTATGCATTAGTGCATCCGAGGTTGCGGCAGAACTAAAAAGGCTTGAGGATTTTGAACTTTTGTCGTTGAATTTTGGAATTTTCTTGGCAAGTTTAAATTGCTTACTTTAGGGTGGCAATTCTACTAAGGAAAGGGCATAGGCTGATCAAAAGCTAAAGAGAAGAATAATCTGGAGCAGCATTTGCACTCAATGTTGAGAGTTGCAACAGATATAGATCCGCACAAGGCTTCTATATCCATGGAAGCTGTTGCTATCAATGTTTGTTTGTTTTCGGTCACTAAACCTGGTGATGGTCAGATCAATTGAGAAGGAAGACAAGAGGATGATATAGCATTGCATCATGATAAGTTGTGACCCACATCTTATAATTTGATCTATTGCTCAATAATTTCTTTATTCAAATCTCTTAAGAATGAATTCCCTTTTTAGGATTGTGAACCTCATTCAATTTGCAAATTTCAGGAGGCTGAACCAACTTAATTTCAATTGTGGCAACAGTTGGTGGTTGAAGTGGACAGGGCAAGCTGGTTTGGTGTTTTTAACTCTTGGTTTGTTGCGTAAAATAGCTTTCCTTGTTGCAAAATTGTGCTCTCGATTTCATCCTATCAATGTGATCCACATGAAGTGTGCTAGTTGATTTGACCGTCATGTTAACTCTATGTTTGGCAAACTTTTGTTGAAATTTTACTTTAGCAGACAATATTTGCTCTTTTGTGTTTGTCATGTGAGCTTCACTTGGACTTCTAGTATATATGTTTAAAAATGTGAATCAAGGAAGCCTGATGTCAACCTCTCCAATCAATACTCTTGTAGGCTTTCTCAAAGTCGGCCTTTATGGATTGATTCCATCTTTCCACTGACAGGGGACCTAGTCCCCTCTTATTGGCCAGTTGGTATTCTATTTCTGTTCTTCCAACTTATTATCTGTCACATTCTGAGTCACCTAACTTTTTTTGTCGTGTATGACAACATCTACCATTTAAATTTTTTATGGTTGAACCCAGATAAGTGATACATCTTGTATGTTTGTTCTTCTTTTCATAGTCTTCTCCTATATTTGCTTTGAGTCCTATTAAGCCTAAATTGCAATACTCATCCCTTTCATAAGAATGACTGGAATATGAAAGGCTTGCATTATAATGTTTTCTCTTGCCGCTACTTTTCATATTTAGCTAAATTATCTTGTTTGCTGAACTAGAGTATGTTTATGGTAAAAACTTGTGTGCTGTTGGCATAATCGCTGTATGAAACTGGTGATGCTTGCAAAAACCTGTGATGTATTTTACCAAAAACTTTTGATGCATCACAAATTTCTTAACAAATGCTGTCAATTGGGTTGCAGTTGCAGTCTGCAAGGGCAGAGTGTTAGGGACACGTCAGCGCTTTCGATGCAGTCCTTGAG
Organism: Eucalyptus grandis; assembly: GCF_016545825.1. NCBI lineage: Eukaryota > Viridiplantae > Streptophyta > Magnoliopsida > Myrtales > Myrtaceae > Eucalyptus > Eucalyptus grandis. The sequence continues at coordinate 42,638,139 of NC_052614.1, forward strand.
GTTAGTTGCCTAGCTCAACACTTATCTGTATAGGTAATCCCACTCTTAGTATTTGGTCTTTCTCCTTTTAAATTTAAGTTTGTTATGTAAACTAGAAACAGAGGAAATAGTTGCCTTTAAGAAGGTGCTGCAAGATAACAGGTATGCAAATACGAGAAGTGCAGACTACACACATAAGTGGCCCACCTATACGGCTTGTCCTGCAATGGACTTTTATTCTCCTTGCTCAATCAATGCTGCACACAATATTTAAACTGTGATAATGTGGGTTTGGTGAAATAGGCCTTTTCTTACTTCTATAGACGCATAATTGGAAATAAGCATTACCTCATTATATGCTTAATCAGAAATATGTGGGAAAGTCAATACATTTCTCAATAGTAACTAAATTTGTCAGTTCATTAGTCTTCATGGACTGCCCATCTTCTTTGTATTGAGCATATAGTATTTTTTCCTAGCAAAAAGAAAAAAAGCATATATTATTTTGGATATCACAAAATAAGAAAGCAAGCAACATCCAATCAAGCTTTGGATAAAGATATGGTGTCACAGCTGTAATTCCTGATCCCAATTCCAAAATTTGAGGTTCTGGAAGATGACTCATGCTGTGACATGTATATGTTGGTAAGCTAATGAACATAGCAAACAATTTAGTATACCTCTCAAATTAGGAAACCAACCGGAACTAGGAAATCAACTCAAATTAGAAAACCTAGTTAGACTAGGAATAAACTTGAATTAGAAACCTACCTAAATTGAGAAAATACTTAAACTGGGAAACATTCCTCCAGTCCAAATCAGCCTTTGTTCTTCAACTTCTGGAAACTCAATCTTGAATGCCTTCTCTTCATTGATTGTGTCCAAAGTTTCCCTTTGCTTGCACAAATATCAGATGGCTTTGGTCGATTGATGAGGCTACAGTTGGGCTTGTGAGTTGTTTGTTTTAAATGGAATTTCCAAGCTTTGATGCTCCTGCATCATGTGCAACTTTGAATCAAGCTTTAAATAAAAGATATGGTGTCACAGCTGCAATTCCAATTGTGATTTCCAAAATCAGGAGGTTTTAGAAGATTGACTCATGCTGTAACATGTTTATGTTGGTAATCTAATAAACACAGTAGACAAATTGAGTATTCTAACATCTCCAATAAAGCATGTAATGGCTTTTTTGGTAATATTCATTAGATAGTTTTCCCAAAATTTTTGAAACATATTCTTGCTTGATGGAAATCATACATTAAGGAAGCAGCCTTCATGGTGGGTATGTGATATATTCATTTTGAGAGATCAACAGTACATGGAGGGCATGGAGACAAGGATTTTGATGGTTGTATGCATACTCTTAGGCCTTGTGCTTTTAGGAGTGGCAGCACCAGGGAATGCGACTTTCTATGTACCTCATGAGCATAAGAACTTTTCTTCGCATTGACTGTACTAAGAATGCTGATATACGTTCTCATATCTGGGTTCTTGCATTCTGATCTGACCAAAAGATGTTGGTATACTTTTTGTACGGCATTTTTTATGCCACTCTTGTTTATTTTCCCATCTCATTCCTTTTCGCATTGTTTTCTACGAAAATGAAACTTTGCACAATCCCAATCTAAATTCCTAATTCATCTTATGAATTTTTGGGAAATTATAGCTTCGGATTGTCCTGGAGTGAAGGAATCAGGGCTGATGGTTGTTGTGGCTGTTGACCCCATCTGAAATAATGGAGACATGTGGGAAAAAGTTCAACGTGACATGCATAGGCCCTCCGAGTATTGGTGAAAAATTCCCATGTAAGGGCTCAGTGATTGCGACTGTTGCAGAACGATGTGCTTCGCCACAATGCGACACCACTTTCCAGCTCTCTAGGCCAGCCTTCGACAAGATTGTTGACGCTACACTGGTCAAGATTGCGATTGATTATGAACCATAAGTCTTTACATGGTCCGTTGTCTCCCTCTATCTAGTGATCCACTGAGATTTTGTTTCATGAACCTACTCCCGGATGAATTTGCAGGGCTTAAAGGCAAGTTGGAATTTATTCTTTTGCGTAGGAAGTATGATGGAGGGATGGCAACCTATTATCCCTTCGGACAATAAAATTAAGATGTTTTCGTGAACAGGAGCTACTTTGGAACATTTGAATATTTACTTGTATTACATATGATTCTGTTATATTTTGTTAGTTCATCCATGATGGGGTGCAATTAAGATGCACCGGTTCATCTTGATGTGAATCCATGATGGGGTGCGATTAAGATGCACCGGTTCATCTTGATGTGAAGTGATGGAGAGACCCTTTCAAGAGGTGTGATGGGTTATTTATTAAGGGGAAGCTATTTAACTTCCCACATGACTATATAAGTGACAACCAACTCAAAAAAAGAGAACGTTCTGCATAAAACGAATGTTTCCCTCTCTCTCATCTCTCCATTTGAGAGAACAACACACAAAAAAAGCTTCTAATCATTATTTCGAGAAGACAATCGGTATTAATGCTGTGGAATGAGAATACTTTCCTTGTGATTGTATTCGAACTATTGTGAAGTTGTAAATTTGTTCAATTTATGCATTGGTGATTCAATGTATATTCCTTGATAATTATTTTTATTGTGCATCAAGAGGTTAGTTGATTCTTCCGGACGTTTTTCCCTGCATTGGTATTGGAGCCTACGTTCTCAGTCTTGTTTTTCCGTCGAGTTTTTTCGCTTGTTGTTTGATATGGAGATCATTGAGAATCGAACTTTGTATTATATGCATGTTTATTATGTAGAAATCAAAAACATGAATGGCTGATACAAATTGATGTGAAGAATGGGTTTGGAGGTTGTGGGCGACTGTTCTGTTCGATTGAATTTTGAAAAAAAATTTCTGGTGAAAATTGTTTTTGAATATACTGGGTGAATTTTGAATTTTGAGAAAAGCAAAACGACATCTTACACGTTATCGGGTGATGCCCAACCTCCATGCGTCGTTGCAAGCTGCGGGTGGTCGGCCGCGTGTGGGCGGAAGGGCTAACGTCATCGATGACATTAGCAAACCATTGGTAATTGACCTGTTGACATCATCACAACCTAACTTGACTGTCGACCCAACTCAATGATTCGACCTAGAGATTAGTGATGAGTGGCTTCGGATTCCGTATAAGTTCCACATGAAATGTGGAACCTACTTATTGAAACAGGTTACTCCATTTTTGGAATTTGGAATCTACTATATATACCTTATAACATGGAACCTACCGTGTCACAGCTTTCAAGATCTACACAGGTTCACCTATATTATTAATTGAATATTAATTGAACATTGTGGCCGGTTAAACCTTTAATAATAAAAATTTGTTACTACAACTTATTGACCATAAAGATATACGAGGAATATGAATATTAATAAAGAAAAAAGTCTTAGTCATGAAATGGAAGCTCAAACTAATGCTTCCAAATTATACCAAATTATACATATGATGTCCCAGTCCGCCACATACTAATCCTCGTTCTTTATTTCGTTCTTTATTTCTTTTGAGTTATCACGCAAGCGGAAGTCTTTTATAAAGGTTATCATTTATAACATGAATTATACATGCTTCTAAAAATTCTAAAAACTCCAATAGTAAAGGGAATCATGCTTTCATTATTTAGCATACTTCTATTTACAATGGGTGGCAGCATATACATCAAAAGAAGAACATAGACTAGGAGAAATAAAAAAGGTACTTGTCTCCCTATCCCTACTAAACTCCTCCACCACCAACCATCCGTCCATCCAACCCGATCTACACGATCCTATGGCCCCAAAAAGTTTTGGTCTTGTCAAAAAGTAAGCATGACTACCTGCTCCTAATTCTCCACATCACTCCACCACCACTACCTGCACTTGGAGCATCCAGGATTGGAATTGATCCTATCAGGTGACGATCCTACTAGCACAAAAACAGCTATAAAACGGTAGGGAATCTAGTTAGGTTGCCCTATGTCCACTTGCAACACAACGGTATAATGAACAAAGACTGGACATAGAAAGTTCAAGTTTATGGTGCTCTCCTACCATGATAGGCGCTCCATAGTGTGAGATGGGGAAGTGTGATGTGGACATCGAGCCATATCGAGGAGGTGGTGCTAGGGACTCATTGTCTATTCCTACTAATTCGATTACTCGAGCGCGGGCCAAGCAATTCAGGTAAGCTGTTGGTGTCGTGGTTTGTGATATTTGGCGTGGAGATGATCTTGGATCAAATCTTGAAAAATCTTGGAAATCTTGGTGCAATTTAATTATCTGGTCACCAAATATTTGACCAATTATATATATATATATATATATATATATATATATATATATATCTTCTTGTTTAGGTATATTCTAGAATATGATACATTGGATTTCTAGGGTTGGTTTTAAGGTTTGTGTGGGGCTAGAATGTCTATATTAAAGATTGAGTAAATTTCTTTGGGGGATATATATATTTTTTTTTTTTGGAGGAAAAAGTTGAGAGATTCTCTTCTATTGTTATTTTGAGAACTTGATGCTATCAAGGTTCCCTTGTGACAGTCGATTCGACTTATTGAGCGAGATAGCGAATTCTTTCGCTCATGGCGTCTATAACGTTGGTTGGTTAACACACATTCATCAACAAGTCACGTTCATACCGAGGTTGCCAATCACAGGTTTGATTGGAGGTCGAGGTTCGCAATTCGCATCATCCGAGCCTTCGTAGAACGATCTTTACGCAACGATTCACATCATTTGGTATTAGAGCTTGCTTCTACAAGGTCTATTTATCTTTAATTTTTTGTTTATATTCAGCAATTTGAGATTTATTAAGCTAGGGTTTCGGTTCTAGCCAATTTAGGAGTCCAATTGCTTTTGTACTTCCATACATAGTTGTTTGCTGTTAGTTTTAATTTTTTTCCTAGCATCTTAAATTGTATCTGAGTTCGTCAAAAAAAAAAAAAGGAAAAAAAAAGAAAGTTCGTAAAAAAAAAAAAGAAGAGAAAGAAAACGCACAAAAAAAGAGTGCGCAAGAGAAAAAAAAAGATTCCACAGGAAAAAAAATAGCCGAAAAAAAAATCAAGAAGGCGACTCGTTTGTTAGTGGACTGAATTGCAACAAAATCAGTAGTAATTTGCGTTTCAATTGGAATTTTGAAAGTTGTACTTGTTGGTTTGAAATTGTTACTCAAAATTACTAGTGATCTAATCTTGCTTGATTAGTTTGATTGATTGTCGTGAGGGGGTTGAGAGATGAGTTTTGAGTCTAATAAAGAGCTTGTGAAAAGAGAATACGAGAGAGAAAATGCAAGAGTGTGTAAGCTTAATTGAGGGTGGAAAAAGTTTAGACTTGAGTTAAAGACGAGGAGAGTAAAAAACACCTTGAGAGAAACACGTGAGGGAGCGATTGGTGAGGATTTTTGTAACTAACGTTTACTTGCCGGTCTAAAATATGTCGTATGAAGAAAGTGTGAATCAAAGGGAGGTTGACTCCATACGAAGGGATGAAGCGCTCGTGGAAAGCATCCAGCAATTAAGGGCCGTAGTGGAGGAGCTTAGTGGCCGAATGATGGGGAATGGCATGAGGGTTGATGGTGACCGAGAGCTATCCCGGGGAAGGCCACAACATTAAGGAGACGCCTCTAGAACACGACATAGAAGGCAGCATCATTATGATGATGATCGAGATGCTCGATTTGAAAGGTGGAATGGAGCCTAAGGGTTTAGACACCAAGAAGATAATGAACTTGGTAATATCAAGATGAAGATTCCTTCTTTGGGAGGGAAGAATGATTCCGATGTGTATCTAGAATGGGAGAAACGCATGGAGATGGTATTTGATTGTCGACGATACTTCGAGCTCAAAAAGGTAAAAATTGCAACTGTTGAATTTACTGATTATGCTATAATTTGGTGGGATCAACTTGTGACTAGTCGGAAGCGCAATGGTGAAAGACCGATAGAGATGTGGGATGAGATGAAAGCGGTGATGAGGAAGTGTTTTGTACCAAGTCATTACCATCGAGATTTGTTTCAAAAGTTACAAAATCTCACACAAGGTAATAAGAGCATGAAAGAGTATTACAATGAGATGGAGATTTCCATGATCTGTGCTAATGTGGTAGAAGATCGTGAGGCCACAATGTCAAGATTTTTGAGTGGTTTGAGCCGAGACATAGCAAGGGTGGTGGAGCTGTAAAACTATGTTAAATTTGAGGAATTAGTGGACATAGCCATCAAAGTTGAGCGGCAATTGAAGTTGGACTGGAATCACAAGAGTGGAGGAGGTTCAAATTAGAATTTGGGATCCAATTAAAAGAGAGATGAGAAGCCAAATTGGAGAGGAAACAACACTAAAACCGAAACCTCAAAGGAGAAGAAGAGGGACGGTAAAGTTGGAATGAATCCGGCTTCAGGTAAAACCGAAAATCCTAACACTAGAACTCGTGAGATTAAATGTTTTAAGTGTTTGAGTATGGGTCATATAGCGAATTAATGCCTTAATAGGAGGGTGATGATCATAACTGAACATGGTGTTATTGAGTTCGAAAGTGAAAGAGAAGAAGATGATGATGAGGAGCTACCATTGGAGGATTGTAGTGATGGAGAAATAGCTATAAAATGAGACTTATTAGTGGTTAGGCGTTCTCTTAGTGTGCAAGTAAAGGAGGAGAAGCATCATCAAATCTTGGGAAGATTGTCTGCCACATGTTGAATTTGCATATAATAGGAGCATGCATTCTACTACTAAATTTATACCATTTGAGGTTATCTATGGTTTTAATCCGTTAACTCCGTTAGATTTAATCCCTTTACCTGTTGATGAGCGTGTGGATTTAGATGGAGCAAAAAAAGTCGAATTTGTCAAGGCGTTGCATGAGAAGACGCGCGCAAATATTGAGCGCAAGACTGAGCAATATGCAAGGTAAGCCAACAAATGGCACAAGGAAGTGGTGTTTGAACCCGGCGATTGGGTTTGGGTTCATATGTGCAATGAGTGATTTCTTGAGCAGCGACATTCTAAGTTATTACTGCGAGGGGATGGATCATTCATGGTGATGAAAAGAGTTAACAATAATGCCTATAAGCTTGATCTTCCAAGTAAGTATGACGTTAGTGTTACATTTAATGTTTCTGACTTGATGATTTGAGGGCAAATTCTTTGCACGGGGGAGGGAATAATGTGGACATTGAGTCATATCGAGGGGGTGGTGCTAGGGACCCATTGTCTATTCCTACTGGTTCGATTACTCAAGCGCGGGTCAAGCAATGTAGGTAATATGTTGGCGTCATGGTTCGTGATATTCGGCGTGGAGATGACCTTGGATCAAATCTTGAAGAATCTTGAAAATCTTGGCACAATTTGATTATCTGGTTACCATATATATATATATATATATTTCTTGTTTAGGTATATTCTAGAATATGATGCATTACATTTTAGGGTTGGTTTTAGGGTTTGTGTGGTGGCTAGAAGGTCTATATTAAAGATTGATTAAATTTTTTTAAGGGATATATTTTTTTGGAGGAAAAAAGTTGAGAGATTCTCTTTTATTATTCTTTTGAGGACTTGACGTTATCAAGGTTCCCTTGTGATAGTCGATTCAACTTATTGAGCAAGATAGCGAATTCTTTCTCTCATGGCTTCTATAACGTTGGTTGGTTGACACACATTCATCAACAGGTCACGTTCATACCGAGGTTGCCAATCACAGGTTTGATTGGAGGTCGAGGTTCGCAATTCGCACCATCCAGGCCTTCGTAGAACGATTTTTCCGCAACGATTCACATCAAAGTGGGAATCAGTGGCATGACTATTAATCTGAAAAATGTAACAATAGGAGTGAGCTGGCACTCAGCAAAAGAAACAGTAAGCTCATAGATCACTCAACCTGATTGACTCTTGATTCTTAGAACACAACTATTATCCAAGCAAGTAAGCACACAAATATGAGCACATGACAAACTTCAAACCAATTCCAGTCACTCAAATAGTGCCAGCATGCATTTAATGCAACAAGCGTCATATTCAATCACATGAATCATAATACCACTCAATGGATGCATCATGCTTCACACTTTTCATGCATAATGTCACTGAGGTCTGACCCTGTTTCAGCTGCTCTACCAATCCATGTAGGCGGCTCTAACAGTGACTTGCGGTTCACAAACTGGGCATCCACGGCTCTTGTTCCGCAAGCATCCCCACTTTAGGGCATCTTGATTGTTAACCAAAGCATTCACCTTCGACATCCACTTTGGGCCATCGTCGGGCTCTTGAATTGAATGTCAAGACTTATGGGGTTTGTCACTAGCCTGGACATCTCCACTATAATATGGGGCATCTTGGCATTCTCCTCCGATATCCACTCCGGGCCATCGTCGAGCATCCGAGGTCCATTGGCCTTGGGCATCACATATCCTAATCCATCTCATGCACTGCAGGCATAGTACACTCATGTAGTGACATAGCATCATGCTCTATAAAATGCATCCTAATCAGCACACATGACACTAGGATGGGCACTATGTCACCATGCACGACTCGTTGCCTTCATGGCATACTGAAACTCATATAACCCAAAATTCCATATTCTGACCTCCTATGTTTAGCTTAATTTCCTCAAGTAATTGGTACCGCATGGCAATTCAAAACACACCATTTGAAAATCTAGAGAGTGTCGTTACCATCCTCAGTAGGCCACCAAACAAGATTCCATCACCTTCCTAAAGAATTTCATGCAATTTGGACCAAAGGTAGAAATGAACAGATTTGTGCAGTCAAAGGAATCAAAGCCAAAACCATAGTAAATGAATTTGAAAAATTATAAAATTTTAGGATGTTATAAAGAATATCTTAATTTTTATTTTTATTTTTATGAAGGGCACTAGGTCCAAAACATTTTATATAAAGAGCAGTAATTTGTACAAAATGAAGAAAATCTGGTTCATTGGAACAGAGTAATCGTCTTCAAAATATACTCATCTCACAGCTTAAAATGCATCCAAACATTTTGAAATTTGGATATATTATAAATAAGCTTGTCCTCTACAACTCTTATGAAGGAAGCAAGTCCAAAATCAGTAGGGAAAACTTTATAAAAATTCAGGAAGACAATCAGGTCACTGTTCCTACTATACTGGGCAGATTGGACATGGTAAATAACTAGATTCTCATACCATCCATATCACCTTAGAAAAATATATAATTTAAGTATGTTGTATATAAAGATGTCTTGTACAACTTTCATGAAGAAAGTATCCTCAAATTCAAACCATAGCAAACTCCACAAAATTACTAAATAGATAAAGTCCAGCAATTCCAACTCTGGAAAATCCAACTACAATACACGAATAGATGTAACACTTGCACCACACGAGTTCATTGCTCAAGACATAGCCAAAGTAGAAGTCCTAAGCTGCATGCAACATATATTTTGGGTTATAACTGTAAAAGAACTACTACAAGCTAAATCCAAGCACCAAAATCACATACGACACCATCCACAACTCAAAACTAGCTTGCATGTCATTCTTTCCTTCAGGTCACACTTTCACAGCATCTTAGCATCTCTATTTCACCATCACAGCACACATGCAACACTACAAAGACAATCAAACATAAAAAACAACAACCAATCTCCCTATTCTACAAAACCAAGCCCCAAGAAGATCAAGGGGGTTAGGAGAATGTCATTTCTCCTTGCCTTTTGATGTTTAGTGCTTCGGTCTTCTCCTCCTAGGCTTCACCATGAGCTTGAGAATGTTCTAAGTTTGCTGTTTAACTTTGGTGAGAAGGAGGGAACGAGAAAAGAAGAGAGAGAGAGAGAGAGAGAGAGAGAGAGAGACGATAAGAGGGAGAGAGAGTTGCTCAGCAAGAATGAGAGAAATTACCCTATTTAGGGGGGTTGCCAACCTAGGCGAGATGATTGAGGAAAGTTCTTGGCTTGTGCAAGACACTTCTTGCATGAAATCTTAATGGGCAAGAACTATAGTCTTCATCATTACTCTATTTAGGCTATTTTAAGCCTATTTTAGAAATTTAACCATTTTTGCATGGCTTGCAAGTGGCAAGGATGGTGGCAATATAGAATTTAATGGTTTAATATGTCTTCATTTCATGTTCATAAGACCTAGGTAACCGGCCATTTAATTTCATGCACAATAGAGATTAATTTAGATACTAAAATAAGACTTAGGTACATATAATAATCATAGAATGCATAATTTAATTGCCTTGGGTCCTAAATTCATTCATTAATTTAAATTATCTATACTATTAAGATTTGTCATGACTAATTAATTAGTTGGGCAAAATTTGGGGCGTCACAATTCTTCCCCTCTAGAAAAATTTCATCCTCAAAATTTATAACTTCACCCGTTCCTTCAAAAAGATGCGGAACTGGGTCCTCATATGGCCCTCAATTTCCTGTGTTGCATCTTTCATGTTGCAATGTTGCCATAGAACCCTGACTAAGGGTACAACCTTACTCCTGAGAGTTCGTTCGTTCGCTTCGATCCAATATTTGTACTGGCCTCTCGACATACTAGACTCTATCATCCACTTCAATTGTGTCATAATCCAAAACATGGGTAGGATCAAGTTAATATTTCCTGAACATTGACATGTGAAAGATGTTATGAACTTTAGACAGCTTAGGTGGTAATGCCAATCGATATGCTGTATCCCCTATTCTTTCAAGAATTTCAAATGGTCTAATGAATCTCAGGCTCAATTTCCCTTTCTTTCTAAATCAGGAAATGCCTCTCAGTCACGACACTTTTGAAAATACATGGTCTCTTACACTAAATTCTAAAGGCCTCCGATATCTATCGGTATGACTCCTCTATTAACTTTGGATAGTTTTAAGTCTATTCTTAATCATTCTTACTGCTTTTGTTGTAACTTGCACTAATTCCGTCGTGTCGGTTTCTGTTCACCTACTTCGTTCACAAATAGGAATTCTACAGGCTCATTTGTACAATGTCTCAAATGGGGCCATCCCTTTACTTTATTGAAAACTATTGTTACAAGCAAACTCTACCAAGTGTAGTTTCTCATCCCAGTTACCTTCAAAATCAAGTACACATTCCCGTAACATGTCTTTTAATATTTTGTAACGACCCCAACTCTATCTTTAAGGTATTGAGCAGCATGGGTTATTTTCGCAACATCCCATGGTTGTCGCCGTCCTGATTCTTTTTTTTTTTTTTTTTTTTATGTTAATAAACACATGCAAAAGCATAATCAAACAAACTCCTCAAATAAACAACAATTGAAAGATTGTGACATCTATCACACATAATACATTACTTTATATTACAACAGTACACTTACAAGCCCTTTTCTCCACGAGTCCTTTTCCTTTTTACATCACACTACAAATTTTCACATAGGCTAGGAGAATTCTTATCTCCTCTAGTGTGATTGTAGTTCCCAAAATTGACGTGAAACTTCCATGCCTACAAGTTTGAAAGATGAGGGAGTGAGTTGGGGGACTTAGTAAGCTAAATTCCTAGTCCTCTAATAGGGAAGCATCTCATCATCAAGTCTAGCAAATACAACACTCGCAAACAGTGTCAACAACGGATTGATGACAAATTACTTGCCATGTCTTGACTAAATACATAATGTTGATGTAAAATACTTTCGGCTTAACAATGAACACATCAACATATCATGCTTATGCATAACCGATACTCATGCAAATTCATTTACTATCATCCTGGCTCGAACAAGCCCTCTTAGCTTGACAGGGGCTTCTAGTTTCTTGCTGAGTTAGGGCATCTCAGCTTGACAGGGGCTTCTAGTTTCTTGCTGAGTTAGGGCATCTCAGCTCGATCGAGGCTTCTCGGGTCTAGCTTCCTAAGGCTTTCGAGTTCAAGACCCAGGTATCTTGGCTCAACCAGAACATCTCGTTTAATGCATGAGGCATCGCCGCCAACGCTATGTGATGACGGGCACTTTTTCCTCTTTAGATGCACACATAAGTGCATCGAGGTACTCTTGCTTACCAATACTTTTTCTTCATTTGAGTACTTGCCACTATCTAGGTACTCTTACTTACCAACACTTAGCCTGATAGAGTTGTCCTTAAGATATGGATAATGGTGACTGCCTAAGTATCCCATAGTCTTTGAGTACCTGTCACTGTCTAGGTACTCTCACTTATCGATAGTCAACCTATTTAAGTTGTCCTCAAGATATGGATATTAGTGACTGCCAAAGTATTCCATTGTCTTTGATTACCAGCCACTGTCCAGATATAATTTCTTATTGACACTTGACCTATTCAAGTTGTCCTCAAGATATTGATACTGATGACTGCCTAAGTATCTCATTGTTTTTGAGTACCTGCCATTGTATAAGTACTCTTTTTTATTGACACTTGACCCATTTGAGTTGTCCTTAGAGTATGAATACTTGTGATTGTCAAGGTATCCCATTATCTTTAAGTACTTTCTACTGTTTAAGTGCTCTTTCTTATCGATGCCGACCTGTTCAAGTTGTCCTTAAGATATGATTACTAGTGACTACCCAAATATCTCATTATCTTCGAGTACCTACCGCTATCTAGGTACTCTGTCTTATCAACACTCGACTCATTCGAGTTATCCTCAAAGTATGGATACTTGTGATTGTCGAAGTATCCTATTATCTAGGAGTGCCTGCCATTGTCTAGGTACTCCCCTTCATTGACACTGGACTTGTATGAATTGTTCTTAAGGCGTTCTCCAATTTACGTTTTTGGATATTTGTAGTTGTCTAAATATTCCACTGTTTTGTGTGCCTATAACTACCTAGGTATGCTCTCTTATTATCATGACACTTGACCTGCTTGAGTTGTCTTAGAATTGCATCTTTGGATACTTGTAGCTGTCCAAGTATTCAATTGCTTTGTGTGCCTGCGACTACCTATGTATGCTCTCTTATCACTATGACACTTGGCTTGCATGAATTGTCTTTAAATTGTATTATTGAGTACTTATGATTGTCTAAGTATTCCGTTGCTTTGTATAATTATGGCTACCCAAGTATTCCAGCCCTTTTAATTACCTGTGGTCACTCGAGGTATTCCCCAAGTTTTATTGCCCTATAGTGAACTAGAAAAAAGTCAGCTACTGAACAGACAACCGGCTCTTTACTTCATCAAATAAGTCTTGTGCAACATCCAACTTCTTTTTATCAAGAGGTGGAAGACCTTCACGGATATAGAGGTGTGTCCTCAATATTTCAATTTCTTTTACCAGGATGTGGAAAACCTTCATAAACGTCCAATGTACGTTCTTGATATTCCAACTTCTTTTTACTAGGAGATGGGAGATCTTCACAGATATACAAGGTGGTCCTCGACAATCTAAATTCTTTCTACTAGGAGGTGAGAGACCTTCATGGATATTACAGGTTTGTCCTAGGTATTCCCAAATTCTCTTTACTAGAAAGTGAAAGACCGTTCTGGGTGCCTAAGGTGAGTAGTCGCAAGTACTCTTTCGATGCTTGCAAACGTCCAAGTATCCTCCAAGGTTTTTGCCAAGATATATCACTAGGGAATCGACATAGCATGCTTCCATATCTTGGAGTCTCTCTATATCGACACAGCGTACTTTTGTAACCTGGAGTCTCTTTTCATCGACATGGCGTGCTTCCATAGCTCGGAGTCTCTTTACACCAACACGAGGTGCTTTTATAGCCTAGAGTTCCCCTACATCGACATGACATGCTTCCGTAACTTGGAGTCCCTTTACATCAACATGGCGTGCTTTCACAATCCGAAGTTAGGTAACTAGCAATTAGATATTGCGAGAAAAGTCGGCACATCCCTGAGAAAGGTCAAGTAATCAACAAACTAGTATCCCAAGAAAAGTCGATACATCCCTGAGAAAGTTTGAATAAACAATTTGTTGCTTTAATAGACGACTAAAGAATGATTTAAATCCTAGAAAAAGCAAGTTCTTGTTAAGGCGACCGAAGAAAAATTCGGGTTTTGGAAAAACAATCCTCACTGTTAATGCAACCAAAGATAGCTCAAGGACCATGACAACAATTCGTTGCTCTAATAGGCAACTGAAGACATGTTCGAAAAGGTAGCACCCCTACGTCATCAGGTAAAATGGGACCTTGATACTTGCTAAAAAACTCGTGGTTCGTATCCCGCATCACTCCTTCTTAATAAGTAGCTATAGGTATCTTTTATCCACCTTAGTATGTATTATGCTATATTATACTTTTTACATAGGGCACCCAAAGTCCTATATAGTATAGCATCTAGTGCACATGGATGAACAAAATTTAGGTATCGATTCGTCTTTGAGTGTAACCTTCACAAATTCACCTTCAAAAAGGGGCATGTATTGCCTAAATTTTGGCTAAATATTTAGGATGAAATTGTATAGAAAATTTTGGCTAAATATTAACCTGGGTCATTTTTTTTTTAATAATAATACATTATTTTAATATTAAAATATTTTAATAAAAAAATAAAAAATCCAAAAAAATCCAAAAATGATTTGCATTTCCCAAAGAATCAGAAAAAGCCCAAAAATAGTTTTTTTTCCCCACAAATACATGGAAAATCTTTGAAAAGAAAAATGCATTTAAGTTCTTGGTGGTAAATATTAGCTTATTCCAATTATGCCCTTATGATGTATGAATTTACATTTCCTCAATCTGGTTAAGAATTGAATTTTAGAACTTGTGATTGGTATAAAATATTGCTAAATGCTCACTTGATGTTTAAACAAGATTTTCTCCCGATATTTCACTTGGGTTCTAATCAACTCACCCTAAATCGGTTAGTGACGACTCCTAAATGAAATCGACTTGTAGGTTAAAAATTCGGACAATAAATTATGAATTGGTCAGCTTGGAAGAACTTGGGTTTAGCGAGTCATTAACTTTTGCACGTGCCTGTGCGTAGGGCTGCCGAAAAGGGAGATTGCAACAAACATAACAGTATTGCACAACTAAAGTGCAAACAAATATATGCTTTTTATCTCAAAATATTGCTATACTAAACCCACTCTCGGACCACCTCATGAGGGTTGGCAAATATGTATTTCTTTTACCTTATTATGTTTCTTTTTTTTTCTCATTCCACATATGTGAAATGGGCATTCTTTTTTGGAAAAATAATTGGGTGATAGTCTTTTATCTACTATAAGAATAACGGTTTATTTTGGACCATAAAAATCAAATAATAAGTAATTATAAATTATTGTGGGGTTCACTCCTTCAAAAATCTTGGCTCACAATAAGTTATTATTGTAGTCCCAAACTGTTGTGCTAGCAAAATCTTTATTTTTTTCATTTTTCTTTTGGCTGAGATTTACTTGCCACTTTAAGCATAATGTGCATCTTTAATATTGGAAAGAATTGGCCAGTTAACTCTCCTTGAAGTGTTGGCTTTAATACTCTGTTCTTGTAACCCAAAAAATGTTCTGAATATATTTCTTAATGACGTATATTTGCTCCTTAATTCGTGCTAAAGTCCTTATACTGCATATATGATATTTGGCCTGGCAAAGAGAATAAATGGGTTAGAACGAATTTCTCACTCCCGCAGGCTTAAACCAATTAACTCAATTAAGCTCAAAACCTCCCTATGTCAGTCCTATCAACTCTAATGCAATTATATGGGCTTAATTAAAATACTCTTTATATCTATATGTTAATTTAATTGATATTTTTTGTTTAGGGGTCGGGATCAATCCTCAATTTTCTATGCAATATAATGTCTAAATGGATTGTCAAATTTTAAGTGTTAAGAACCTATCTTTGTGTATCATAATTAACTATAACAAACATTCCATACTTCTTACTATTCCTATCTTTGTTTTTTTCTTTTATTTGTTTGTGTTTTGCCACAGGAAGATAGTCCATTTGGTGGATGTTTCCGTCATGATTTTATTGGGTTGTGTTATATTATTCTCACGAGACCTGTCTATAATATTTTCGACATGTCATGTTCTCGTAAGCTTGACTATGTTCGTTACGAAATTCATTATTTTAATAATAAATATGAAAAACAACACATATATTAAAAAATTACAACCATCTTAAGAATGAAGATATTCATAATCATGAACTATGCTCTCGTATTTTCTTTGTCTCCCTTGTACCAACGGTAGAGATGCTTGTGCTATTCTCATTGTCGAAATTGAAATGACTAGCTAGTGGTAATTATTATCAAATATCAATAGTATATTACATGGTCGAATATCAGGAACTGATAGTAATTTATCTATCTTTGGAAAGGAAAGAAATACATACAGAAAACACTGCTGGCGTTCCCCGGGAAGACCGCAGAAGGAAGATGCCAGGATATTTCTCAAATTTGACGCAAAGCGTATCATTTGGTTCTTGAAATTTGGAGAAAAAGAGATCTTGCCCCTAGATTGATGATCTTGATGGCCCATTTTTATAGTCAAGAGCATGCCATTAAACAGTTCTAACAACATTATTTTACTAAAAAGTTCATTCTTTAATCAAAAACCAGAAAAGGAGAATATCTTTTGAAGTGAAGTGTAGGTGAATTTGTTGCGAGACCTTCAAGTTCTTTCGATATCATTTTGGACAGTTCTAATTTAATCGTAAAGACAGGACCAAGACATCAAAGTAAATCTTGATGCCTCCTTCCTGTTTTCCATGAAAAACGACTGTCACTCAAGGGACGGAATCACACTACTACAATTTTCATGTTTGCGGAGTCGAATTTCAAAGATACTCTATTATGATTCATTTTTTTGACTAATTTAATTTAGTACTAGAGAAATTAGGAACGGTCCAAAAACCAGGTGAATTCACTTGTATAGTATGCTCAAATTAAAGGGTTAGACAAACCTATCAATCGTGCAATGTGAACCATCGTAATTTAGGGTTTTTGAAGGAGAATTTCCATAAAGATATAGGGTACCCTATAGTATGTTTTTTTAAAAGACATACATGTGCTAAAGAAACTTATAATTCATTTATGATTTTATATTCTTTCTTTCAGAATGGTTGATAAGAAACAACATGTAGAGCTATATTATGAGTTGGAAAAACTATGTTTTGCACTTTAGTTGTGCATAGCAGTTTTGTTTAATCACTCTTCATGAATGTTGATATAAACACACGTCCTACTAATTTAAAATTGATTATTTTTTTTTTATGTTAAATTGGTTAGTACTAGATGGAAAATGCAATGAATTTTTATCAATAAAATATTTAAAAAGGATTGAATGCACTGTACAAATGCAACGAAACTACATATCATATAATGAATAGTTAGTATTAGACAGAAAATGCAATGAATTATTATCAATCAAATATTTTAAAAGGATGGAATGCATTGTACAAATGCAACGGAACTAATGAAGACATCTCAATTTTTCCTTGTAATTTTACAATATCATCCAACATTTTACTAGCACAAATTTGCTAGATTCTGATTGATCGTGGTGTTCAATTTTGATCAAATGATTTTCTTATAAAGCACCGGTGACAAGCTCATCAACACATTGATAATCAAATTTTAAAAAAGTGAAATATGGAAAAGCTCGCTAACATATATCCATTTTTCTAATTAAGTGTCGAGGTTCATTGGACCTGCCCACCAGGGCAAATTACTTTCCCTCTTGACCCTACCTATTGAATTGGAAATGCTTTTTACTCTAGTTTATATATAAAAAGAAAAAGAAAAAAAGAAAAACTCCTAAACCCAATAGAAAAATCAATAGATGCTTAGGATTCATACTAATGGGAATAGTACCAAAAAATCATAAACCTACTACATTACTACTAATTCAATTATTAATCTTTTAACTAGACCAATTAAATTCCAAATTTTTCACATTAGTACCAATTGAGTCAATCGGACCAATTTAGGTCCAAAATCGATGACATAGATGCCGGTTGTTTTATATGGTACAACCAGTGTTGGCGTAGATAAAATTTAAAATTTCTTCATATCCTTTGAATTATTTATTATTTTATTTTATTTTATTTTTTTTTATTATGGCCAGTGAGGGCCAGGGCCCTTGCCTAGGCTATTGCTAGTCAAGCAAGAGTCACCAAACTCTTGCCAGATGGGTGAGGGTGGCCCCCACCTGGCCGTGGTGTATCTCCCAAAGCATGTTTATTTTCCCTTTCCAAAATGAATGCAATGACGTATGGAAATGAGAATTCACCTCTCTTTTTTCCGAACCAAATCTATTTTAGTCAATCAAGCCGAGATTCAACTGCAATCTCGAGTGTCAAACACATCTAAAAACGTCAAAAAGCTTATCATTCTCAAAAGCTGTGTGGGGATGGATTGATTCGGCCTTCAAAGGTGGAGGGGCCACAGCCGCCACCCCACTAACTTAAATTGGGTCTTTCATAATTGGTAGGTTTCTTTTAACCCTCGATTTGAGCATATTATATAAGTGAATTCACCTGATTCTGCAATCATTCATAATTCCTCTAGTACTAAATTTAGTCAAAGAATTAGTTGTAATAGACTATCTTGGAAATTTGATATCGTAAACACAAAAGTCGTAGCGGTGTGATTATCATCCCTTGAGTAACTCATTTTCATGAACAGCAAAAATAATGCATCAAGATTTATTCTGGCATCCAAGATGATATTAAACGAACTTGAAGGTTTTGCAACAAATTCATCCGCTCTTTACTTCAAAAAATATTTTCCTTTCTCTCTCTCTTTTTTTTTTTTTTTTTTATATATTAAAGAACAAACTCTTTAGTAAAATAATGTTGTTAGAACTGTGTAATGGCATGCCCTTAATCATAAAAGTGGGCCATCAAGACCAGCAATCTGGGAGCACGATCCCTTTCTCTCCAAATTTCAAGAGCAAATGATGCGCTTTTACGTCTGCTTTCGAAAATATCCTCGTATCTTCCTGCTATCTTCCCGGGGGACACAGTAAGTGTTTTGTGCTATCAGTTCCTGATATTCGACCAAAGAATATCCTATTTATATTTGATTATGATGACCACCAGCTAATCATCAGAATTTTGGACATTGAGAACCACACTAGCATCTCTCCCTTCCGTACATGGGGAAAACAAGAAATACGAGAACGTATTTCTTGACTAATGAATATCTTGATTCTTAAGATGGTTATAATTTTGTTTTAAAATATTATATAAGTGCTGTTTTCACTTTTATCGTTGATATAATGACTTCCGAGATGGATACAGTCAAGCTCACTAGAACATAAAATGTCAGAGATATTATAAACAGGTCTTGTAAGGGTAATACAACACAACCTAATAACAAAATGATGATGGAGACATCCACCGAAGGTGGACTATCTTCTTTGGCCCAAAAAAAGAAAAAGAAAAACAAATATCGGAATTATAAGAAGTATTGAATGTTTGTAATAGCTAATTATGATAGAGAAAGATCGGTCCTCATTTATGTTTTTTTGTTTGGTAAGGGTCCTCATTTATGTTTCTTTCCCCGTTTTCCTTATTTTTAGCACGCCTGCTAGATGCGTTTGGATCTACTTTTACAATTTTGCCTTTTATTTTTCTGCTTTATCTAAATCTATGGCGCTTGCATCTTATAAGTAAGTTATTTTCTTTCTAATATATCTCAAGCTCTATTACAACAATAAAAACATGAGAGTTAGTAGGATATTGAGTCAAATGAGAGTGGGTTCTTTAGATAAAACGTCAAATTCAATTATCATACACTATGTCACCCAATGATTATGTTTAACCATAGCAAGGGTTACCAATAATTTCTTGACCTTGGAGATGGTTGAGGCACCAAAAGTTATGTATTTTCGAATGGTGAGAAGAAATAAAAGACACATAAAGAAGTGAGGAATTTATTTAGTTGGCCGTGCAACCGAAATATTAAAAAAGCAAGAAGACATATCTCAAATTGTTTGCCAGTCATCTGCATAACTTCAATGAAATCAAGTGAACAAGATGACTCCGGCCAAGAGAAAGGTAAACTAAATGAAATAAACACTCTTGTTTCTTATTCTGTTTTTAGGTTTCAGCTTTAGGGTAAAATGTGAACGCTTCAGTTTTGGTGGGATCAATAAGAAGGAAGAACTTACAACATTTCGGAAGTTTCCTTCTTGAAAATCGACTGAAATACATATCGTTCTTAACCTAGATGCAGAAGTTCATCCATATACAGAGCAAACTAGCACCATCCTCGATGCTTCGGGGAAATCTTACTTTTCTGCTTAGAATAACTAATCCTCCTCAAGTTGTCGGCAGAAGTTTGAATCTTTTCAGCAGCTGTTCATCACTTTAAAATGCTGAGATTGCATGGAATTCAACTTAGAAGAGGTAGCGTGACAGCGATAGGTGACGCTCTATGGTTATAGGAAAACTTTTGATTTTTTTAATTTAGAATTGTAACAACTGAGAACCCTAGATGTGTTCAAGGAAAAACCTGATTAAATCGAATTGGTCGTGTGTTTAGGGGCTTTATTTGGGCGGTCCAAAACCACTGTGCTTGAATCCTAAATCGACCTGCTCACTCAGGCCAAAACAGGGTTTCATGAAATGAGGTTAACAAATAGGACGAGTTGCAACTTACGTTGGTCAAGGATTCAATGTATAGATGGAGAAATTGATGCATTCATTCGAGATTTGAAGAGACATTTATAAGACGCTTGAGCTGCTTCATTTTCAAGAAGGATGCCCACTTGAGATCATGTTCTCCTTAGATTCGAGAAAAGATTTTACAGACTCGTTCTTGGTTGATATGCTCGTAAAATCACCACGATGTGAGACATGTTTAGAAAGGTATCTTCTTTTATTGGTAAAAAAAGAAAAGTGAAATTTTCTACCTTTTTATGTCATTAGCTTGACCTTATATAAAATTGTGAAAACAATACTTTCTTCACAAGGTAATGTTCACCTTTGCGGAGTTTCATTAATTCTAGATTTTTAGTGTAAACGTGTGGTACATAATAGGAACATTTGTGTGGCAAACCCAAAAATGGATAGTCAATTCCACATTGCATGGTTATGCATGGTAAGCATAGTTAATGAACTTAGTGATTTCATAGTTCCTTGATTTAAGTTTTTGATTAAATTGACTTAAGGGTTCATTAGGATTTCAAATGAGCTAGGTGTTTTGGCTTCCTTTCATTATCAACTCTACAAGGGTTGCAATTTCCAAAAGATATAAGTATATTGCCCACGGGTGGGTAGATAATTTCTAATGCCCTGTTAACGGACCAAGCAAATTTTAGTTCTGAACCCGACTTTGCCACGGTGAAGCAAAACATATGTCAATTTTGTCAAATCGCTTTAGCTATAAATCAATCTAAAAGTATATTTTTAATTAAAGAGCATTTGTGCCGAAACAAATTGAGATATGTCTTCTTGCTTTTTGAGATTTCGGTTGTGCACCCAACTCGATAACTTCCTCACTTCTTTCTTTGTCTTTTATTTCTTTTCACCATTCAAAAATACATAACTTTTGGTGCCTCAACCATCTCCAAGGTCACAAAAAATATTGGTAACCCTAATTACCGCTAAATATAATCATTAATTGAATTTGACGTTTTATCTATAGAACCCACTCTCATTTGACTCAATATCCTACTAACTCTTATGTTTTATTGTTGTAATAGGGCTTGAGATATATTAGAAAGAGGATAACTTACTTATAATATGCATGCGCCATAGATTTAGATAAAGCAGAAAATAAAAGACAAAACTGTAAAAGTAGATCCAAACACATCCAGCAGGTGTGCTAAAAATAAGGAAAAAGGCGAAAGAAAAATAAATGAGGACCAATCTTTCTCTATCATAATTAGCTATTACAAACATTCAATACTTCTTATGATTCTATCTTTGTTTGTTTGTTTTTTTTTTTTTTTTTTTTTGGGGGGGCGCAAAAGAAGATAGTCCACTTTCGGTGGATGTCTCCATCATCATTTTGTTATTAGATTGTGTTATATTACCATTACAAGGCCTGTTTATAATATCTCTGACATTTTATGTTTTAGTGAGCTTGATTATATTCATTTCGGAAGTCATTATATCAATAATAAAAGTGAAAAACAGCACTTTATATTAAAAAATTTAGCCATCTTAAGAATCAAGATATTCATTAGTCAAGAAATACGTTCTCGTATTTCTTGTTTTCCCCCATGTACGGAAGGGAGAGATGCCAGTGTGGTTCTCAATGTCCGAAATTCTAGTGATTAGCTGGTGGTCGTCATAATCAAATATAAATAGTATATTCTATGGTCGAATATCAGGAACTGACAGCAGAAAACACTCTGTGTTCCCGGGAAGACAGCAGGAAGATACGAGGATATTTCCGATATCAGACGTAAAAGCGAATCATTTGATCTTGAAATTTGGAGAGAGGGATCGTGCTCCTAGATTGCTGGTCTTGATGGCCCACTTTTATGATCAAGGGCATGCCATTACATAGTTCTAACGACATTAATTTACTAAAATTATTCTTAAAATTAATTGTCTAGTTAGAGAAAGGAATTATTTGAAATGGAAAAGGAGGCCAGCAAGAAATACTCGATAGTTGACCAACTAAGAAAAAAGGGCAATGAGCTTAAAACACTTAAAAAGTACAATCAAATTCTAAAACTTATTATGAAAGTGCAATTGAGTCATAAAACTTTAAAAATGCAATTAAATCTTAAAACTTGACAAAATGATTCATTGGGTCATCGTGTTAATTACACTTTTTGAAAGTTTTAAGACTTAATTATAATTTTTGATAAGTTTTAGGACTCAATTGTATTTTTAAAAGATTGAAGACTCGATTGCACATTCGTTTAGGACTTAGTTGAACTTTTTGAAAGTTTTAGGATTTAATCCCATTTTTGTTGTAAATTTATGACTTCCATTGCATTTATCCCTAAATATATGGAATAAGTATTCTGAAAACACTAATAATAAGTAATACATTTAATAATTGAATATTGAATGTGACTCACTTATTCTTAAGACCATGTATTGTATCAAATGAAAAAAAGTTATTTAGTATATTAGTTTTGCATCAAAATTATGCCTCCCAAAGTATTAAAAAAGAAAGTATATACATTTGCACTTTCCCAAATGAACGCATTTTATTTTTATTAATTTTTTTATCGAAGCAAAATCTAGATAGACAATTAGCCAAGATACTCCAACCCCTGGCGGCGAACACATCTAAAAACGACCAAAAGGTATTATTCTCAAAAGATGTGTGGGATTCCTTTATTGGTTAATAGCAGGGCGGATTGATTCATGATTTCGAAGATTGGGTCTTCGATAATTGAAGGGTTTTGCACGTTTTAAGTTTTTCTAACACGTTCCATTTGAGCATATAATATAAGTGCGCCCACAGAAAAGCATTTTCACATTGGCAAAAGTCCATTCTTGAAAACAATTACTTTGAGGTCTCATTTGTTTCACTTTAAAATTAAGTTAGTCAAGAAATGAGAATAGTATGTTCAAAAAAAAAGAAAAAGAAATGAGAATAGAACCGTAATAGAATGTCTTGACAGTCCATTTCGCAAGCATGATTGCATGATTCTCGCCACTTGAGTAATACGTTTCGTGAAAAGTAAAAACAAGACACCAACTTACTTTGGTGTTGTTGTCCTGTATTTGCTATTAAATTAGAACTATCCAAAATAATACTGAACAGACTTAAATATTTCTTAAGTCGAGCCGGGAGTGGACATCCGTGCTACGGGAGAAATTTGCTCCTATGGTTGGGAATTCTTGATAATGAGGGGTCAAGTACGATCCTTAAATCATCATCAAGCCTCGGCTTGAGTGCCATATTTACTAATTTCTGAACAAGTCTCTGCAAGTCAATAATTCCAACAGTGCCTTTTAAAGAAGGAACTGTCTATTAAGATGGTGGCATCTACTCTATCGAATTCAGGAGCGTCTACGTCCTTCCCGAGCTGGAGGAACGGTTTTGACGGTGACATATAGGGTTTAGCCTTGTTTGGCATCTATGCCCTCTGCCTCTTGGTACGCTTATGGTTTGCATGGCTTTCGGTTTGACAAATTTGCATCCACTTTATTTCGAAAGGTATTCACTTTTTTCGTTTTTAGTAAAGAATATACTCTGTTTCTAGTCAAACACACCCATTGCTAGAGATCCTTTTTCTTTTTTGGACAATTCCTTGAGGAACGGTTTCTCAGAAATAGATAATCATAGAATCACCAAAAAAGAAAATATAAATTTTAGCCTAAAATTTATAAAGTACATATGCATTACAACACTTAATAAAGAATAATATATTTATTGTTAGAATTTTGTCATGACATGCTCTTGACCATAAAAATGGGCATACCAAAAACAGCAACCTAAGAACATGATCCACTTTTTGTCAAAATTTCCAGAACAAAGAAATGTTTTACATCGGTCTTTATAAATATCCTCGCATCTTCCTTCTGCTTTCTTCCCGGGAACAC
This sequence comes from Eucalyptus grandis, assembly GCF_016545825.1. Classification (NCBI taxonomy): domain Eukaryota; kingdom Viridiplantae; phylum Streptophyta; class Magnoliopsida; order Myrtales; family Myrtaceae; genus Eucalyptus; species Eucalyptus grandis. The sequence goes on from NC_052614.1 coordinate 42,662,514, forward strand.
TAAACGTGTCTTTTCCCCTAACTTTCCATGGGAAGTTAAATATTATCAGTTCCTGATACATGAACCTAGAATATGCTATTTATTTTGCATAATAATTACCACTGAGCTAGTCACTTGAATAAATTTCTTGTTGTTTTTTTTTTTTATTATAAAAATAATTATTCTCCACTAATAGAGTTAAGTTCATGATGGAGACATCCACCGAAAGTGGAAATTTGACTATCTCCTTGTGGAAAAAATGAAAAGAAAAGAAGACGAAAAACAAAGATAGGAATAAGAGCAAATATAATATGTTTGTAATAGTTAATCACGTACGTGTCGCAGTCTTGGTTGCTGCTTGATGAGAAAATTATGGGAGATCCAAGAGGAAAATGGAGATATGTCTGTTCCTCATTTATTTTCCTTTTGGCTTTTTCTCCGTGTTCAGCAAATTTACTGGGTGTGTTTAACTGAATTTTACAATTTTTATTTTTAATTTTTGCATAATCAAATTGAGTAATTTCTCTTCCTTCTTTTATATCTCAAGCCCTATCACAATTTATTTATTTTTTAAAATTATTAAGAGAAATCTTTCTTTTACGTTCAATTATCATGCAGCATCTCTCGATAACTATGGTTAATCATTCTAGTAATTAGAGATTATTGATCTTGGAGATGGCTGAGGCACCGAAAAATATATAGAGTCGAACGGAAAAGGAAATGGAAGAAAATAAAATATGAAAGTTCTTAAGATGAGTGCGTGGATTTCTTAAGTAAAAAAAGATGCATCTCAAATTTTTCGCCAGTCATAATGGAAGTCTAGTAAACGAAATGATTTAGGCCAGAAGAAAGGTAAAGTAAATGAAATGGATACTTTTGTTTCTTGTTCTGCTTTCAGGTTTCAGCTTTAGGTTAAAATTTAGACATTTAGCTCACGTGGGATCCTCTACCCTTCTCCCTGTTCACCGGCGTCCTTTTTCACGCTTGCCTTGTTCCTTATTTTGTTGTAAGGGTTTCCCTGTTCTCCCATTCCTTGTATCCGCTGTGTTGGTTGCTTTTAGCCGTTGTTTGGCTTGTTTATGCTCCTGTGCAGTTTGTGGCTTCCCCATTTTTTCCTTGGTACATTTCCACTCGCTCCGACTTGTTTGTTTTCGTGAGTGCAAGTTTTAGAAGGCCGAGTTTTTGCTGTATAGCTGTATAGCTCTTTAGTTTAAAGTCAATATATCTCTTACCTTCTACCAAATAAAAATAAAAATAAATAAGAAGGGAGATTTTTTAACATTTCGGAAGTTTCCTTCTTGAAAATTGAATAAAATACATATTATTCTAAACCTAAATGCAGAAGTTTCTCCGTTCAAACCAAACATTACGCCACTTTAGTTCGATTTATCTTTCTCTTTGATTGACCTAAAGTAAACTAACGGCGTTTCGATCCCGAACAAATTAGCACCATCCTCGATGCTAATTTCGATCCCAAACTTTTCTGCTTAAAATAATCAACCTTCCACAAGGGTGGGGCTATAACGTGTGATTAGTAAACATGACTGGTGAAACTTTTCAGTATCACTAAATAAAGCATGGAATTCCACTGGGGAAAGCTGGCATGACAGCAATGGGTAATGCTTACTTTTTTATATGTTCGAGCAAAACTCTATGTGTTAGAGAGAACAAGTAATGTGTTTAGTGGCTCATTTGCTAACGGTTTCTTCCATTGTGCCTTAACCGCTTTGCTCACTCAGGCCAAAACTGGTTTCATGAAATACGGTCAACGAGTTGCAAGAGTTGTAATATACATTGGTCAAGGATTGTATGTATGGAGGGAGAAATTGATGCATTGATCGAGATTTGAAGAGACAACTCTAGCCGATTGAGCTAGTAATTTTCAAGAAGAATGCCCCATTGACACCATGACTCCTTTGGTTCAAGAAAAGATTTTATAGACTTAGTCCGTGGATGATGTGAACGTTAAAATCATTGTAATGCAAAATATGATGAGGAAGTTACCTTCTTTCGTGGATCCAAGATGAGGTGTAATCAATTACTTCTTTACATGCCATTGGCTCGACATAGTATGGCAAATTGTGAAACAATACTTTCCATTCCATTTAGACAGTAATATTTCCCACACAAAATTTCATATCTAAACATTTAAAGAGAACTTGTGGTACTTAATAGGGAAATTTGTCTACATAAGCCCGCAAATGAATATGCAATGCTGTTGGGGTGTAGTTCATACTCCTTATTGAGAGGATGAAATGGGGGTTCCACTCCCTGGTGAGCAAGCGAGGGTCCAAGGGGCCAACTTCATGGTTCAGTTTGGAGAAAGAGACCAAGGATGAAGTTAGGTGTTGGAGATTCAAATTGAGATAAATTGATATGATATAGAGTAATTAATATATCCTAATTAACGTGTAACTCATTATAATTTAAGTTTTTTTAGTAAAAGTGAGATCATTTGGATATGTTGATGGACTCAAACTTAGGCTTCCTCTTGGCCCTCTAGGTAAATATATCTAGTTTTTTTTGCACGCTCCCAACAAATGCATGGTTATGTGTGGTTCAAAAACATGGTTGATGAACTTAGTGATTATATAGCTTATAGATTAAAATTTTAGATTCAATCGAGTTTATCTATGCATCTTTTTGTTGATGCCCAATAATAAAGATTTCTAATGAACTGGATCTTTGGTTTTCTTTTCATGTTCTCCCCCATGAGGGTTGCAATTCCCAAGAAGTATCTTTATGAAGCATGCAATAATTGCAACGGTAGAAAACACAAATCATAATTTTTGATGAGTTCGTCTTCCGTTTCTAATAGTTCCTTTCTCTAATTAGACAATGAATTCTAACGATGATTTATAAAGCAAATTTTAATAAGAAATAATGCCAAAGCACTTGTTAATTAATCAAATAAGAAATGTTTGTAGTAATTAATGTATTATTTTTCTGGTGTTATGTATAATCAATGTTTTGAAAATTAAAGTATTCTTATTAAATATACTGAACAAGTATTTGGAAAATAATTGTAATAAGACCCTTATAAAATGCATGCTGCATGCCCAGATGATGTAGTGTATTTTTGTTAATTGAATTTTGAACGTGACTAACTTATTTTTCGGGCCACTAATCAGATGACATGGTCATTTACTGCATCGAATCTGTACATCGCATGCTTAGAGTCTTACTGGTGGAACCGTAGTTGCGTTGTAGTTCTGCTGTGCTATATGGTTACTTGCGCCATGAAGTCTTGGACCTTGACCTTAGAGTTATGCATCACATCAAACCCTCATACTCCAAGTCATTGCCCTCCTTTTCGCACCTAAAGACGTGGGGGAAGAACTTCCGCGGGCGGAGAAGCGTTGGCCATTGCTACCTTCTCGTAACGCACTGTGTCTAGTCCTTGACATAAACGCGTTGATCTTGCATCATTGCGAAAGTTTACAAAAGCCCCCTAGTCATTGCTTCACTCGTCTTGGTCACCTCTCTCTCTCTCTCCCACTCTCTCCTTCCAAAACCCTACGTCATCTTAACATATTCTCCTCCTGCACTGATCACCATATATACATAGCTGACTCAAGCAAATAAAACATCTCTCCACACCCAACTTACACTTCATCTCATCACAGTGTTCAACAACACAGAATCTTTAGCTGCTGAGCCAACTCGAAACCCTAGGGCACAAAACAACCAGATATGGAGGAGTATCCGACAGGTTTCAGGTTCTACCCAACTGAGGAAGAGCTCATTTCGTTCTACCTGCACAACCAGCTTCACGGCCTTCAGCAGGACAAGATTCATCGTGTCATCCCAGTCCTCCACATCTTCGACACTGAGCCATGGAATCTCCCACGTAAAACACAATCCACCTGCCCGTGCACGCAATTCTTTACATCCCCTATATTAATTAAATTGTCGACTAAAATTGGGTTCTTGAAAATTTCAATTGTGCATACCAACAAAATTTCTTTTCCCCATATTTTCTTTTGGTGAATTTCTGTTGCAGAGCTTGCGGGAGAGCTGTGCAGAGAAGACAGAGAGCAGTGGTTCTTCTTCGCGCCCATGCAGGAGAGGGAGGCCAGAGGAGGGCGGCCTAGCAGGAGCATGACCACCGGCTACTGGAAGGCCACCGGGTCTCCGGTTACATCTACTCATCCGACAACAAGGTGATCGGCATGAAGAAGTCGATGGTTTTCTATGTGGGAAAAGCTCCCAAAGGAAGAAAGACCCAGTGGAAATTGAACGAGTACAGGGCCATTGAACTCTCGCCGACCAATCCCAATTCATCGAGCAGTAACATTTCTATTACTAAGGTGAACGCGCGGTCTGAATTTTTGGACCTTTATTTTAATTTTTCAAACACAGAAAGGGTAAAATACCTCCAAGTGCATGACCCCTAGTTTATCCAATTTCTACTTTGAATAATCGTTCTTGTTTTGGTTTTCTGTCATGTACCTATCGGTCCTATGCAGGTGCACATTTTTGAATATCTGTCTTTAGTTTAATTTCCACATGAACTTTCTCAGAAATATGCAACAGACGTTATTCTCTACATTTCCTTTGCTTGAAATAATGTACTTACAGCTGAAGCGGAACTCACCTTGTGCCGAGTTTATGTGGTGTCTGGGACGTCTCGAGCATTTGATCGCCGACCATTGGAAGCAGTGGTTGGAGAGACAACAATCCAGGGTGGGGGCTGTGCTGCTAGCAGTGGAGGCATAGGGTGGATCTGGAGATATATCATCATCAGGAATAGTAGCAGCCGATGTAGGAAGTTCCAATCAATGGGAGACGGTGGGGAAGTTTGGAAGAACCAACGTGGATTGGGACCAACTGGATTGGCTCTAACTTTTTATGTAGCAGTTCTCTGATGATGAAGTGAGCTTCTCCAAGTATCAATATTTTTACGTTCACAGTCGATGTGTTGAAGAGCTTGTGACTCGTGGTTTATAAGAAAATCATTTGATCAAGATTGAATACCAGTCAATCTTGAACAAATGTTAGAAAAATTAGGTCAGTAAAATGTGGAGTATCTTGTAAAATAATAAGGAATCGGTGAGATATCTGCCATTGTATTTGTATATAGTTCGGTTGCATTTTCGCCCTGCACTTCATCACAATAATAATAAATTAGTGGGATGGTATTTATATCAATATTCATAAAGAGTAATTTAACATCACAGTATTGCACAATTAAAAAGCAAATAAATTAACGCTTTCCATCTCATTATATAGCTCTAATGGTTGTTTTCTTATCAGAATTTCTGAAAGAAAGGATACAAAATGATGAACGAGTAATGAGTGTCTTATATTTATTAGCACATGTATGGCTATTCAAAAATATATTATAGGGTACCAGGTATCTTTATGTAATGTATCCCTGCATAGACTAAAGGATATGGCCCCGTACATTGAAAACCATTTTATGCTAAGTATTTCAAGCTTTTAGAACTTGGAACCTAGTCCTTGACATTTAAAACCCATGCTAGAACTACTCAGCCATGCCAATTTTGTATGTTCTCTTGCAAAAACACTAATTATGATGGTTCATGTGCGGAAGTGCAATTAGATATTCTTCCAAGATTTCTTTCATTAGAGACTTGCTTTATGTCTTACACTTGAATAAATAAGGAGAAGTATATAAGCGGAGGAATTGTTTCTAATACATGAACTGCGAAAATCTTTTGAACAACCCCCTCCCATTAGTTAACTATCCAAATCCAAAATTATAAAGGTAACTTATAAAAAGAAAATAACACAACCTTTGTACCTTATATAAGTCCAAAGAGAATATGAGGCTAAAACAAAGGCATACATGTATTTCATATGACATAAGCATTAATTCTCACAATGATCCATATAATATAATAACTTCAGGTTCTTTTGGTGAATGGTCTACTTATCACAATTATTTATTTATAAAAATATAAAAATCTATTGTATACTAAATGAGTTCATATTATGATGACAATTAGTTGCATTAAAAATTGCAATATTTTCTTATGTAATAACTTACAAAGCGCCCTAGGATACCCTTTTTTAAAAAAAAAAATTATATATTATAAAAATCTATGGAATATTGAAACGATACAGGCCTATGGGGCATGAAGAAGAGCATCAATCGATTTTATTAATCAATTTGCAAGGAGAATTGCTCACTTCTTCCTGCAATTCATCAATTAGAAATGCGCGAGGAGCAACAAATATATTCCATTCTACTGTTAATAAGATAACGTCTCTAATATCTAACATCATCAAGTGAATCATAAAAAATATTAATAAAAAAATAAAGGAAAAAAACGAGAATGCCTCATTTCATATGTTCATGTGCACTAATTTGTGGATGGATCATCTGGCTTGTGTGACTTGTCACTTAATAAGTAAAGTCAAAATTAAGGTTTGGGAAATTACAGTAATAATGTCATAACTTTTGTATAGTATTTACTTTGGTGCCATAACGTATAAAAGAGAGCATTTACTTGAGTATTCTCGATAATTTTCCTTGCCTAAAATCTCACTTGGCATTACTTTATCATAAAGTTTATTCGATGCGGCTTGGAAAATGGTATAATTAAAAGTATACTGAATACGTCGTTTAGTCATTTTCCTTGCCTTTTGCCGCACCCCCAAAAAAAAATCATTTTCCTTGCCTTAAATTGACAATTTGGGGTTAAATTAGATTCCAGTCGACCTACAAAGCAAGCGTTGCATCCAAATCAAACAGCAAAAGTGATGTTCTTACATCCACACGGAGAGAGCTGTTTACTGCTAAACCATTTGTTTGGTCCAAGTGCAATGCCCCATTTTTACGTTGTCTTCGTCTTCTCTCTTAAGTCAAGACAGGATTTGATAAGTTATTATTTGATTTAGATTTATATATGACAATAAGTTTGGCTTCCATGAAATTTACTTTTGGTAAGAAAACCATCGTCTCATGATTTTGTCTTGGATCTTTGGAGATTATCATCATCATCATTTTGTTCAGATATTGGAGTGGGAGACTGACGTGTGTAGTTTAAATCTTGAACCATTTCATGTAATTAGGTTAATTTAGCTGCATAAATGTTGATGGTTCTGACGTCATTTTGTGGGAAATAATTTTTCTTAACGAAGATCTAAAGAACAAAATTCCAACATACTTTAATTAGTACTTGTATTGATAGTCTACTTCTAGCTGGATAGAGATAAAAAATATATATTTGTGAGATTTTGTGCACAGCTATGTCTGCAAGCTGAAGACTAAAAAGGGTTCTTTTTGAAAGTTTCCTACAAAAAAAAAAAAAAAAAGACGACGCCCGTTCAGGTTCAGCCTTAGAAGATTGCGACGCCGGGAGTGCATGTGGGGCCAAACCAGTAGGCGATGATGTCGCTCTATGTTGACCGGTGGGCTATGGTTATGTTAATTACAGCAATCGGATTGATGCTGCTCGGGCTTTGAGGTGTCGAACTTTACTCCTCTTAAAGAGAAGCCAATTAACAACATGTATCCTCGGCGCAATCCTAGAGCCCGTAAAAGCGGGGCCGGAAATATGTTCATCGAATTTGGACAAGGGAATTGACCCAAAAAGCATGACATGGTACATATTCTGCTTTTGAGAATATCGTCTCTAGCAAAGTTGCTACAGATTCTTCTGGTCAATCAAAGGCAATGGCTTTGTGCCAAATCGTGGAATCTGCTCAGAAAGCTGTGGAGAAGCTAAATGGCATTTTATTGAATGACAAGCCAGTATATGCAGGACAGTAAGAATTTAGTTAAAAATAGCTATTCCGCTACTCGTATCATTAAGTTACAAGGATATCAATATCAACAGGCGACGTATGAAAAAGATCGTCGTTGATCTTACCGTTCAATCTGATTTTACAGTGATTCCAAAAGTTATAAGAATTTCAATCCAAAAAGTATGATATTCTATTCGAAGCTTCCTTCTCTTCCTAATAAGGTATATCAATCAAATGACACGCTTTTTCAACAATTAGCTCATTCTTTGGTTCATTTGATAATGCTAGAGATAAAGAGCGTGCCTTCGAGAAGGTCCATCAGTCCTCTCTTGACTCCATATCGATTGCAACACAACTCGCAACACCTGAAGGCTTCCATGAAAGAGCACTTGGAAGCTTTTTTTCTCCAATGAAAATTCACCACTAACTAAAATCCGACATCTATCACTGCATGAGATGACATCCTCGGCTGCTGCGTGTGTACCTCTTGAATTTCTAACGGCGAAGAACTCTTTGGAGCACTTTATTGGGTAAATTGCTATTGGACTTTGAATACGCCGTCATGGAAATTTATACATTGACTACTATGATGGTTAGCATTTGATTGATTAATACGCGTCTTCATTAGATTATTGTTGCCTAAATCCCTCTTAGGTTTGATTTGAATTGCTTTAATTTGAACCGAGGAAAATCTCCTCTCTTCTCTCTCATCCTTGCTAACTGCGGGAGATCATTTCTTTCTAATCTTTCTGCCTTGTGACGACACGACTATTGTTTTATTTGTTCATGGTCTTCAGATCATAATAACCTCCACCTCCCCACTTTCCTAGTATGATCAATAGACCTGATCATCATGCCAATAACTGGGCATGCTTCGATGATCACTAGAACCATTTAACTTTCAACACTTCATGGTCTAATAGTTATGTGATATCAGTTAGCACAAGCAGCCAAGTAGGGCTTATATAAGGGGGAGAAGTACCAAAAAAGTCATAAATCTATTGTATTAGTATCGGCTTAGTTTTAAACCTTTCAATTGGATCAATTTAGTTCTAAACCTTTTTTTATATTGATACCAATTCAATCCATTTGGCAAATTTTGATTGAAATTTCTTACCAAGACATTGACCGACCAACATGGCGTGGGCGATGATGACGTGGACATTTTAAATAATATTTTAATATTTTTTGAATTTTTTGAATATTTTAAATAATATTTTGAAATTTTTATCTTTTTTTTCTTCCTTCTTCTTTTCCTTTTCTTTTCCGGTGACCAATGTTGGCCATCTGCCATCCATGGCTAGTGAAGGTTGGCCTCGATTGGGCGAGTTCTCACTCATCGACCACACACGAGGATCGGTCTTGCCGAGCCGAGGTGAGCATTGGCCATCTAGGCACAACCGGTGAGGCCCCACCTTTGCCAAATTTGGCAACGTTGACTTTTGCTAAGGCCAGAGCAGCCACATTGTGCCTTGCCTAGAGATAGTTGGCCTCACCAAGCCTCGCCCTAGCCTAGGCAATTGGGTGAGGGTTAGCGAACCACCGCAGTCTCTGTCAACATGTCACGCCCCCCAACCTTGAGTGTGTGCTCATCCCTTGGTGGTCGATAAAATTTGCGACGTTCCGGGATGCGTCGCCGACTCTTTCTTTTAATTGCACATGCGAAAGCGTATAATAAAATTTCCAGACAACACAAATATGGGATAGAAAAGCAGGATACCATTTTCACCAAAACACTTTTCATAAACAAACTAGTTTATACACATATACCAACTCTAAGAACTACTGAGCCATCCATGCTCCTGACTCTTCCGCCTCAAGCTCCGGGTTTTTCATACTAGGGACTTAAAAAGATAAGCCCACAACGGGCTGAGACAATGTCTCAGCAAGTTCATCCCCTAAACCCCGATTAGTACACCAACTCAACTCAGGGTATCTCTCTAGAACCATCCCACAAACAAAACCACAACTAACAACCAACAATCAAATAGTCGATTTGCATGCAACCTTATCCGGTATGCCATACCCTGCACAATATATCTCAACACAATACACGCAATGCACATGGTCATTAAATGATGCAGTTCATCAATCACATACGAGTCGCATCACAAGCGTCTCACCTGGCCATTGCCACACCTTGCACGTTATCGGTTCATGCGTGCGTACCATAAATAATGTGATCAACTTATGCATAATCGGAACCAATGATGCTATGATTCTCATACACTCTTGCACTTTAGTGCACCACCTAACACACATCAATCAATTATACGAGTCCTGATTATAAGGTAAAATCGTTATGACACGTCCCATACTTCGTATCCACAATTTTACCTCGTAATAAGACCCACTATCTCGATGACTCAAACACGTCTAGTTATCACGGCCCACCAACCACGCCCAACTTCCTAGTTATTACTACCCTTCCTAGGTTACAACAATTACTACCCTTCTTTAGGGTTACAACCGAGCTCCCCGCCGGTGTCTACTAGCATGACCAAGCATCACCCTCCCGTGAGGCACGGTAACGTCTAGAACTCCCGCTAGACGGTATTGTTGATTGCTAGTATGAGTACCTGAGGGGGTGAATAGGTGCCTAAACAATTTATCGATATAATGGAAGCGATTCTTAACATATGATAGAAAGTAAATTCTCTCTTAATTAACAAAATGAAATACGATTGAGGTAGAGAGAGTGAGGAAGAGAAATTGAACACGGGATTTATAGTGGTCGGCTTATTCCAAGCCTACGTCCACTCTTTTGCACCGACAATACCGGGTGGATTTCACTTATGATCAAAAGAGAAGTTACAGCACAGCTTTGCCTTGATTCCACAAAGTGTAGATGTTTTACCACACCTCCACAAGGTCTCTCACAAATATAGACTCTCTTTGTATACAAGTATTCGCTCAAAGGATTTATCTAAACAAATAGGAGCTTCGTACTTTGGAATTCTTCTATCGCGCACACCTCGAACAACTAAGAACGTCTTCCTTATATACTCCTTTATGCCATCATACCCGTTGTCACTTACAAAGGAATTCCTCCAATCTACCCGTTGGACGGAATCAATTAGGAAGAGGTGTTCGGCTATTAAAGGAACGTGCTGATAGCCCATCAATCCTGTTCGCCCATACAATCGGGATCTCGGTTTCCATAAGTAGAACCTTCCAATAATATTTAGACAATCATCGAATCTTCAGTCATTGAATCAATCTTGATCAATCAAAGGATTACGATACGTCTTCTCCAACCACGAGATCTTCTCAGATGATAAGTTAAATCTCAACAAAACATCTAGTTCGGATAACCTTTCTTCAACGGATTAGAGACATCACAATGAGGATAGACTTTGAGTCTTGAGTCTCGGATGTCCGGAAGTCTTCGAGAATTTAACTAACGGAGTGCGGACCTTCGGACTAGACTGATGGAAACGTTTTGTCAACTTCAAAACACTTCATGAAGATTTCTCCAACAATCTCCCTTTTGATGGTGACAAAACCTTCTAGATTTGGATAACTTTGACTCGCAAAACATTTCTCAAACACATATGCATATCTTATAGAGATGAATGGCTAAAAGATTAACACTAGAATCTGCAACCACAGAAAATAGGTTAGTCTAGTATATAATAAAACCATCCATAAGATATCAATACTTGTTAATAGAAGCAGTAAGTCCAAGTCTAGTTCGGTTCTCATCCGCATACCTAAAACTAAGTCAAAGTCCTGTCAAAAAGCGCTTAAACAACACACATCCAACAAACAAAAAAATGATTGAAAGTTTTTGATCAAATCATGCATCTCTCCCCTTTTGTCATCATTAAAAAGGATGAGATGAAGTCTTGGGAATGCGGACAAAGCAGGAAATCTTCCATAGACTCAGCGATGCCTTCGGCCTTTCAAAGTCTTCCTTCAAACTTCGTACAACCTCCTCTCTTGGCATTGGGCCTGGTCCAATAGAGAGGGCTTGCATCTTATCATTCAATGAACAGGAAGAAGCTTGACTTTCATTCTTCAAACTTTGAACTTCGCATCCAAGGCATAAATTTGACCTTGCATTTCCAAGAGAATATCCAAGATTCTCGAAAATCTGCTCATTATCGGTACCGAATACTTGCTTCGACTCGGGATTCGATGGAGTAAAAAGGGGGCGATGGTGGATCGACATAATCTCGGGGTTTGGCGATGAAGCTTCATGACCTTCCTCTGGAAATGGATGCATAAACATCTTCCGGGTCTGCAGGCGAGCGATCGACTCCTTCCACTTGCATCAGGATATGAAGATGTCACTCCTTTCTCGATCTCCCCCTCGTTCCATGCCTACAGGTGGAGAAGAGATTTCCTAGGTTCTCCTTCTTCTCTTCTTTCTTCTTCGAGTCTTTCTTCCTCTCGCTTCTTGCTCGCTTCTCTTTCTTTCTTCTTCCTTCTCCTCTTGCTTCTTTCTCGTCTTTTTTGTTCCGATTCTTTCGTGGAACAGACGACTTAAGTCTTCAAAGCCATTGCAGAGAGATGGTGATGTCTTCGTCATCATCTTCATCCTCAACAAGGAGAGCTCTTCTTCTCTTGGATGGAGCAACCATGGGCTCCTTCCCTTTCTCTTAGCACGGCGAAGAGAGTTGATGAGATTTGGCAGAGTCTTCTCCTTGAATTTCTCCAATTCCTTGCTCGATTCCTTCAGACGCATTTTGGTCACCATTTTCAGTCCTACCACCATATGATCGCATGATCGAACACAAAAGATTTGCGGAGGCTGAATATTCGGATGTCTGAATAACTTCGTAACAAGGCTTGGAGTAGGGAGTTGACTATGTCCTTCATCATCTCTTTATACATGTGAAACATAACAGTATGAGGGAGAGAAAACTTCTTTCCACACGAGGATGGCATACATCAACTTTGCCTCGAGCTGAAACGTCGGTTTTGGAAGTTGATTTCGGGTCAAGGTATTAATCACAATCTTGTGAAGATGTTGAATGCATTCATCATTGAGTAGGTGATCTTCTCATCGTACCTCCTGTCCTTCACGCTTCAAGTGTGGCCCGAGCAATGGAAACTTTGATTGGTTGATATCGCACTCTCTCACTTCAACACATACAAAGATATTCCTATCCACAACATAGTCTTGTTCTTTAACGCTGAAGGAGAATCTATTCGCATCCAAAAAAAGCTAAGATTTGAATGAAATATGCAGTCAATTCAAAGATAAGCCTCGGTTGAGTCGAGCGAACTTTTCAAGTTGAAGATAATGAACTTTTCCCTTAAGTTCACTTTCACAAAAGATCCCGGAAAATCAAAGTCCACACTCCTAGGGTTTATTACCCCACGCTTAAGCAATTTCGAGTACGTATCATTTTGTTCCTTTGATCTGAACAAATCTCCTATTTTCCTTGAATTTCAGCCAATACCCATTTTCGGTTGAAATAGATCAAGCAGGGATTGTCATCGTCATTCCCATCTACTGGTTCGGTCCCCGAATCCACGAGATCACTTGGGATATTCGCGAGTTTCCTCGGCCACCCCTTTTTACGAGCGATTCCCAAACTTTCCATTTTTCGCGAAAGATATACTGATTTATATCCTTTGTCTTCCTAAGAAACTCATCAACATAGTTCAAAGGAGTAATGAATTCCTTTTAAGGCACGATATAGCTTGTAAATAAAAGCGGGCTTTGAACTCTTAGGTCTGCATCTCGATGATTTCTTCCCCGATGCTGATGAACAACGCCTTGAGGACTAGATGGTGGAGAATGACGCCGCTCGAGAATGTTGTGGGCCCGGTTGCCGATCCGGAGTAACTTCATCTTCAGTAAGATCGAAGTGCGAGGCCTCCCACTCATTCTCTGTGGTCCCCGCTTGCGATTCTTGAGGACTTTCGTGAAGAGGGACGTGTTTTCTCGTTGTTTGGAAGATTCCTTGCTTGGCTTCCCGAGAAAAAGATGACAGCTTTTTCAAGATTGGAGCGAAGAAGACAAATGGGAATGGAGGATCGATGCTTTTAGGTTTTTTGAGGAGAAAAGTGAATAGAAAAGTGAAGAGGAATCGACAAAGTGTACAATCGGTTAAAAGAAGAGTAAACGAACCGTCACAAAGGAAATAAAAATATGCCTTTTCAAAATAACTGTCTTTATCCCGCAAAATAGCTATTTCAAAATAACTTCCTTTTGAAAATGAATCGATGCAATATTTACGTTAATTAAATATAGCAACAATTTAACACAAGTCTTATGATCGTACATTTTCAAGATAAGATTGGAGAGAAAAGACTTACATCGAAGGTCGAGCCAAGACCGTAGATAAAGTCTTGTGTTTTCGAGTCCGAAAGTCTTTAGACTTTGATATCCTCATACCTCAAAATGTTGAGTCCGGGAGTATAGACCGAAATTGATTTTCCAAAGGCTTTGTGAGTATATCGGCCAGTTGATTCTTTGAGTCAACAAATTGAATTGAAACATCTCCATTTTGAACATGATCTCTAATAAAGTGATGTCGAATCTCTATATGCTTTGCTCTTGAGTGGAGAATTGGATTTTTGGTGAGGTTGATAGCGCCTCGGTGTGTTGTCGCAATTAATCTCCCGTGCATGAGTCTTCAATTTCAAAATCTCTTTAGCTGTTGTTTATCCATAGAATTTGCGAACAAAGGAAAGAGCTACGTACTGCGCCTCGTTGTTGAAAGAGACACAAGTGCTTTGTTTCCTTGAAAACCAAGACACTTTCCCCGTTCCAAGCAAATCAAGTTCTCGAAGTGCTCTTTCTATCAACTGAGAACCGCCAGATTGTCTGAATATCCCGGAAGATTAAAGTCTCCTTCTAGGATACCAAAGACCGATGCTTGATGATGAAGCCACGTATTTAATGATGCGTTTCGCAGCCTTTGAGATGAGATTCTCTAGGATCTCGATTGAAACCTAGCACGGTGCAACACTCAACAAAAATATCAGGTCTAGAGGCAGTAAAGATAAAGAAGTGATCCAATAATGCTCTGTACGGCTTTGATCAACTTTCTTCCTTTCTTCATCTTTGTCTATCTTTAAAGAACTTGACATTGGTATGTCGTCTTTTGCACTTTTCCAGTCAAACCTTTTGACAAGATCATTAACATATTTTTCTTGATAAATAAAAGTTCCTTCCTTCAATTGTTTTACTTGAAGACCAAGAAAGAATGTTAAATCTCTCCCATCATACTCATTTCAAACTCATCCCGCATAGACTTTGAAAATTTGCTTTGCCTTGAACTTTCATTAGAGGATCCAAAATAATATCATCCACATATATTTGAACAAGTAAGAAACTTTTGTTTTCCTTCTTGATAAATAAAGTCGTATCTACTTTACCTTTGACAAAACCATTTTTGTATTGGGAACTTACTTAATTGCCGTACCAAGCCCGATGTGCTTGCTTTAAACCATACAAAGCCTTTTTCGTCCGAAGATCGAGTGCAGCTTCTTTGGGTCTTCAAACCCCGGGTGGTTATTCCACATAACTTCCTCATGGATAAATCCATTTAGGAAGGCGCTTTTTGACGTCCATTTGGAATAACCTGAAATTCTTATAACAAGACGCAAGTAATAGTCGAATAGCTTCTAACCTTGCCACCGGAGCGTAAGTCTCATCATAGTCTATTCCTTCTTCTTGCGTATATCCTTGGCCACGAGTCTTGCTTTATTTCGTACGACTTTTCCTTTTCTCGTTCATCTTGTTTCGAACACCCATTTAGCTCAAATAATAGTTTTACCTTTTTGGTTTGGATGTCAATTCCGGACATCATTTATCTTTGAAGCTCGAGCTCTTCTTGCATAGCTTCAATCCGACTTTCATCGGAAAAAAGCTTCTTCTATGCTCTTGGTTCAATTTGAAACGAGTGCCACATCACTAGACTCTTTCTCGCCTTTTTTTGATCTGGTGCGAATTCCTTCATTAATTTCGCCGATTATAAGATCTTTGGGATGACTGGACTTATGTTTCCGGTTACTTGTTGATTTGTCTGGATGATGATCTCTTTCTTTATTTGGATCTTCACTAACAACCTGATGCTGGTTTTCCAGAGTCTGAGATGCTTCTTGAGTTGTAGACTTTGGAGGGTCTGGGGCAGGTTCAGACTCTTCTTGATGAGTCTGACTTGATTCATCTTGCGTTGAGTCTTGAAATTTGACATTCATTGACTCCTCCACAGACTGACTCTTCTTGTTATAGACTCTGTAAGCTTTGCTTGATGTAGAATATCCAAGGAAGATACCTTCATCTGATCTTTCTTCAAACTTACCAACTCGTCTGGCACCACAGAATCACATGAGTGCATGAATCGGTCTTTTGGTATGGCAATGCAGGGTAGTCCTCGAACAAACTGTTTTGAAGAGATTTTGGCTAATTGCTTCATGTTGACATGACCAAGTTTTTGTGCCATAAGCTTTCATCCAGAAGATAGATATTTCCGTATGTTTCGACCCATGAAAGATCGAGTAGAGTCTTTTAATGACCTCGCAACATGTTCCTTCTTGAAAGAAGATCTTGAAACCCGGTATCACACTGATTGGTTAATGCTGAGAAGATTGTAATTGAGTCCTTCCACTAAGGAAACATTACTTATTGTGAGAGTTCCAATTTTCACGGTTCCAAATCCCACAATACTTCTTTCTTTGTTTTCCTTCCAAATGTTTTCCACCATTTGCTTGAGCAATCTTTATAAAGCAATTTGAGTCTCATGTCATGTGTCTTGAGCATCCGTATCGAGATACCACTTTACTGTTTCTTGACGGAGACACCAATTTAAAATAAAGTCTCAAAGCTTTCTTTGGTACCCAAATTTTCTTGGGTCCTTTGGTGTTAGTAAGATAAACGGTATTAGCCCATACTTTCTTAACGGGTTTCCATACCATAGGACACTCTTTTCAAAGTGATCGTTGTTGCACTTAGAACATCGAGAGCAT